>NC_058037.1:19240743-19388243 GCF_019176455.1 Solea senegalensis
CATAACATGCATACACATGTACACACACACTCATTTTCTCATTGTCTTTTTCTTTGAAGACTTTTTTTCAGTCTTAAAAGAATGAAATAGCTTTGCTTTGGTGACCTCTTGAGGCAGTTGGCGGTGTTTCTTTTGGACACAGACTGCACACATGTATGTAAAACTGTGAATAAATACGCATACATCTATATGTGTGTGAATAATAGACTAGATTAAACTACAAATTCAATAATAATCAGTCAAAGAGGCATAAAAGCTCACAATATAAGTTTATTAAACCAAAGGCTGTGAAGTTATTAATGAAATAAGAATAAAATGTAGATGATTTAACTTTATTTTACTAAAATAACATGGGACTTCTTAACATATTTGTATGTGTGCCTCAGTTATCTATCAAGTGTTGATAAGTGGAGCCTGGAGTGTTTTAATCCCAGTCTTGTTTTATAATGTTTTATTTAAGTTTGTGTTGCTTGGTGAATCATTCAGTCAGTCTCCTACACCAAACTCCACGGGGGAAAAAAATGGTGTTTTTAAAGCTCCAAGAAACACAGGAGCTGCTACTTCTTCTGTCGAGTGCTAAGTTGTTGAACGAAGGCTTTTGACGTGTCAAAATAAACAAAATAACAAGTGGGCACTCACCAGCGGAGGCAACTCTTGTAAGCTGTGATGTAAAATCGCTGGTTTGCTCCATGGACTTTGGTGTACGGAGAGTGAGCTGCTTGCAACTTTTAAATCTGTGGGAGAAAGAAGCAGAAAAATATAAGATATGGCAGCCGGAAATGTGAAAGTGTAGATCTTTGTGAAACTTTACTTAAGTAGTTAAAACCCAGAGCCAGAGCAACACATAAGGGATCTAAGTGGCTGTTTGGGGCCCCCCTGATAACCACGGGCCCCCAAAAAACATTTTAACATGTTGAAGAAATCGAGACATATTTAAATATCTAAATAGCATTGAGCTTAAGTTATTTGGTTTTATTTTGTATTTAAAGATCTGGTCTAAGTATTACTAAGTCCTTTGAAACTGAATTACATGTTGAATTAAAGTTCAGTATCATCACACTTGGAACACAAAAGTCCAAATTAATACTAGGCCACTTTTGTGATTTTACTGCCCTCTTAAGGTTAAAAAGAAACACTGCAGCCGCTTGTTGGGTGTAAATAACATGACTAGAATTAACACAATTTAAAGTGTTATATTGGTATCAATAATAGTCAAGCACTGGCTACACTGAGGTGGTGGGAGGGGGGCCCCCCGGATTGAATTCATCTTAGGGCCCCATAAAGGCTTGGGCCGGTCCTGCTAATACCTCTTTTGTTTCTTCTTTTTTGTTTCTCCATGTTATCCCAGAAAATGATGCCACAGTCATGTCTCGCACAAGAACAAAAACCCTAAACTATCCCTTTAAAACAGGGGGGTCAAACTCAAATGACCTCGGGGGCCACTGAGTGTCCAGTTTGGTCCAGTAGGGGGCCAGTGAAGTAAGACATGAAGTCAAACATTTTGAAAACGATGATTTTATGATTTCACACAAATTTCAAAATAAAAGTGTTTGTTTTGATAAATAATTCACAATATAAACATGTTTATGATGCAAAATGGAATATTAATAAAAGAAATACAGAGAAATAACTTGATATTAAGTGTCGGGACGCCTTTAAGATAAACCGAGTTAAAAATATGTCCCCGTGTGTTGTAATCACACATTCTTCCAAACGTCAGTGCGGCACAATAGTCCAGTCAAGGACAAGTCGCTTTAGTAATCAAAGGAAAAAATGCCGTCTTCTGTGTCCGTCTGTCCCAGACCTTCTGTCCAACGTGGCTGTAATTGAAAACACACAAAGGCGCAACGATGAAAAGTCACTAAATAAAGTTTTAATTCAACATAATACAAAATGACCACGATACATTTGTGAGGATTAATCAAAGTGTCAAAGTGATGAAATGGCCCGGGTCTCGTTCCCAAACTGAAGCAGATAATAATGTGACTAATAATTACAAGATACTAAGTCCATGATGATCAGATGCTAAGTCACAATTATGGTATACTTAGTCATAATTTAGAGATATTAAGTCATATATTTGAGATGCTAAATCATAATTTTGAAATAATAATACATAATCATATTTATGATACAGATATGAAATTGTACTTATAATAAATTTGATACTGATTTAATCCCCAAAACTTGGTATGAACACAACGGGCTGTGATACTGAACTGTGATATACAGTATGTTTCGGGGAGGAAAAATCCACCACAAAGAAAAATGACATGAAACCTTGAGTGATGAAGCTACAAAAAGCTGCCTTTCTTCCCTTTTTAAGGAGAAAGAGACATTTTATAATTGAATGATGGATGAGACTGACCGTCAACTTACTGAACAAACCACAACCAATGCAGCTGTTCTCTCTGTCGAAAATAAATTGGTAATTTGGACATTTATTTTCAAAAAAATACATCGTTTTTTTGTTAAAAAGGGAAATTATGAGGTTAGAATTATTATGTCGAGATCTTATTAAAGCTGAAGAGTCTGTAGAAACTGTATTTGAAGGATTTTTCATTCAGTAAAATGTGTGAATCTGAGTTTAAAGACACTTCAGAAGTAAAAACCTGCCAATCAGCAACAAAGAGGAGGTCGAATTCAAGAGGACCACTTCACATACTACAATTCATCATGGTGCCTTCGGTGAAGTGTCAATAGAGTAATAGCTTTGTTAAATGTAAATTGTCAATTGCTTAACTCATCTGTTCAGTTTTTGTTGTTGTTTTAATCAGATTGAGCAGATACATTTGCTAATTTTACATGATCTTAAACCTCATTTTTAAACACTCAAATTTGGTAACGTGGTTAGTAACACATTTTTCAGAGGAGATACTTCTTTATCACTTTACACACATTTTAAGTTTCACTGATCCCAATAATTTAATAAACAATGTTCGTGTTCTCTCTATTATCCACTCTATGAGTAAATGTTATTTCGCTTTTCTGTAACATAAACAATGGTTTTATGCATCACACCTAAAAATGGGGAAATAAGGGAACGGTGCATTCAACGGAGCATTTCGTATCAGTTTGTTGTCTCTAATCGCAAATAAAAACCTCATGTCAGACATTCCTTCGGTAAAAAGTACAGTCAGTGTTAGTGGTGTGTAGTCATCTGCCTCTGGATGGTCTAAAGTAGACTGTTTTGTAATCCTGTGTTTGCCGTTGGGGGACTTGTGTCCCCTCTCGTTGGCTGAAGATTAACTCCATTGATTGATCAAATTTGATCTAGACTGAGGGTGGCTTTATTTCGTTCAATATCTGGACGTCTGTCTTATCATGTGTACATTGTTTAATCCCTACGTCTTTAACCTAATCACTAATATTGCGTTAATTCCTCTTTGTAACAATGACCAAATACTAGAAAAAATGTTTTCCCTAGAACTAAAGCTACTGCATGTAATTGCAGGTAGGTAGGTAGGTAATTCAAAACTGGAAAAATGTGTTCGCTTGTCTAATTAATGTAAGCTAGCTAGCTCAAGAGAGATAGATTGCTCATTTTGTGTAAGCTAGTAAGTTAGCAAGAAATAAAGAAAAAGAGAGAAAACAAGATAGATAGATAGATAGATAGATAGATAGATAGATAGATAGATGGATAGATAGATAGATAGATAGATGGATAGATGGATAGATCAACCTCATCGTGTTTCATCTGCCCCTTTATTTAAGAAACCGAAAAACTGACGCACTGTGATGTTGCAAAGTAACACTTTGTGTCCCAGAAACAAGGATTTTGACCTGTTGCTCTTTCGCCGTCCTTGTCCAGCCAATGATTGACTAATGTCTCAGCCGGTGCTATTTGTCTTCTCAATGCACCCAAAGTTCGCAATAATAGATCAGGAGGGACCACATTGACTCATTCTATTATGAGCTGCTAGAGTAGGGGTCTCACCATGGACCTGTGTAAAGCAGCTTTTTTCCTGGGAGCCCTGATCTACACTGGTAAGAAATAATGGACGGTAATTATATCAATACCATAAAATGTATATTTTTTAAAAATTCATGATGAAACAAGTCTGCATGCACTAAAATGTTTTAAAGTTGCTTTTACTCTCATAGATACGAGTAAAAAAAATAGATTTAATTTAATAAAATATCATGTAATGCTACATTTAATCGCGGTATTTATTATTTAAGTTATTTTAAATTTGCTTCTTACAGTAATTTCTTAAAGTTATTTGTTGTCAAATTTGAGGTGTATATAATCACAGTGGAGGGTTTGAAGCTAAATTATTTATACTAATAGTAATGCTTCTTAGAAGAATGTTCTGCTGCATTTTAATCTGAATATAACAGTGATGGTGTACCCCAGGGGTCAATCAGAGATCCCATAGGGTTTTCTGTTTGTTTTGCATATATGACTTCACTTGACTCAACAATAATGAAAAAACATGTCAAAACTTTATAAAACCATCTGTGATCCAAAATGTTCAAGTTATGTTATATATTTTTTAGCCATTTCTGTGCTGATATGAACAGCCGTAGTCCAGCGTAATCAAACCATTAGTCACCAAATGTAAATAACATATATAGACAGTTCTGACATTTCCTGGCATATGATGAACATGAATTAGTTGGCACCATTTTTCATGGTTACTCAATTCCTATTTGTGTACATTATGACTCACAAATAGCTAGCTAAATAAATAAATAAGCCTGTGCTGTTGTGCAAAATTTATAGATTTATTAAAGCCTATTATAACCTAATTTATAATGATGCGAGGGAAATCAACCGACATATAGTGAAAATAAATAACACAAACAAATAAATGGCTAGCATAGAATTCTGTATGAAAAGGCAAAAAGACCTTTGTACCTTTACAGAAATATACATGTTATACATATATATCATTCTAATCATACGCTTATTTGACTATATCTTTTCCCTCCTTGATTCTAGTGAGTTGTTCCGAGGTGAGCGGCTTCCACAAAACAGAAGGGGCGTGGATCACCTCGTTGAACAGGCGACAGCACACGGTGAACAGTGCGACTGAATGCGCTGACAAATGTAACGCGGAAACAACTTTCATGTGCAAGTGAGTCCACGCACAAGTGTTGACATCTCAGTTTAACATCTACCTCCCAAACCCAACTAATTCCTGCGTGTGAACTTCCCACAGGTCTTTCGTGTATATTGAAAAGGATCAAGAATGCTGGACAATATCAGATAACTCGAAAACAGAGCTCTTACTGCGGAGAACGAGTGCAGCTTTATATGAAAAACAAGGCAAGTCCCTTTTGGCATTTTTCTTTTTTTTGGGCTTTTCTGTTTTGATGCTGACTGAAAGCCTCTACATACAGTATGTGTATTTCTTTTCATTGCTCTGTGGTTAATGTTTAGCCGATTTGCATGATCGGTGGTGTTTGGACTGTGTCTGCAAACACTGTGAAGAGGGACAATAAGTCAAACACAACTGTCCCACAGACAACAACAGTGGCATCAGGGAATTCTCTGATAAATTTTGATCAACCGATAATGTTGTACTGTATACGCTCATTATACAGTGGACTAGTGTAATGAGTTTAATGTCATTCCCCAAAATACCATGAATTGGCACCTTTAAATTGGAGGCCATGGTTCTCAGTAAGAAACCGATGGATATCCTACTCCAGGTGGCGAATGAGTCCGTACCCCCAAGTGAAAGACTCAAAGGGTGCATTCACACCAGTCCTTAATTAACCGAAACAATAGTTTGTTTGCTCAGAAAGTCTGGTTCCTTTGGGGAGGTGTGAATGCACAACCGAACTCTGATGCACACCAAAGACGTGAACTCTAGTCCGCCTACAAACATAGGTCTTCACTTCTTGTTCATTGTTTTTCTCATCTACTACTTACTGAAAACTACCTATGTATCTCTGGGGTTTTTTCACGAGTGAGGGAACAATGGTGCGTGAGATTGGCAGGAAAATCAGGGCCACCAGAACAGTATTGTGTTTATTCTGCTGCACTGTGACGAAAATAGAGGCCAAAATCTATCAGTCTACCGACCAATGACAATTTCTAGCCTCATGGTCATGAGTGATGTGTTATGACCATAGACCATGGGTAAAAGGCCTATACCTGCGTATCATGTAGACTTATACCACTGGTCAACAAGGATTCTACCAACAAACATGCAGTGCTGATTAATTTGTTTATTTCTAGATTACCTCCTGGAGTGTGTAAAAGGAATAGGAACAGATTACAGAGGAACAAAGTCCAAAACAAAATCAGGAAAGAAATGTCAGCGATGGGAAGCAAAATATCCCCATAAGCCAAAGTACGTATTCTCACAATACCTTGTTTTATGTCCTAAAAAGGTCCATTTAGAATTTTTAATATAATTTTTCTCAATTGTGTCTTGCAGTTTCACACCACAGTCTCATCCCAAAGCAGACCTGGACTCTAACTTCTGCAGAAACCCTGATGGTGATGGTGGCGGTCCCTGGTGTTACACCACTGATAGCAGCACCCGCTGGGAGCACTGTAACGTGCCCAGCTGTGCTGGTGAGACATTTTCAGAACGATACTGCTCATGCCAGGGCTCAAATTTAAGCAAAGGTTTTGCTGAACGTTTTAAGTAGCAACCTGAAGCTGTGGTAGCTGTAGTAGGAACTCTGTAGGACACACCACAGACATCATAAAGCTAAAACTTATCAAGCAATGTTAAATCTTTATATAGACAGCTGTTAAATTGTGCTATCCTCAAGGTGCGTGTATTACTCTGTCCTCTTCCAACAATGATTATTTTCGTAAATGACAGTGTAATGTCTGTGTGTGTGTTTCTTTTACAGATGATTGTATTCACTGCAGTGGTGAGAACTACAGGGGAAAAACATCTACTACTGAAAATGGCTACACCTGCCAACGATGGGACTCACAGACACCTAACAACCATGGCTACATCCCCAGCGCGTAAGACGATTACATAAATCAACAAGGATTTAAAATGTTAAGGACACTGATCTAAAGCTAAATGAGTCAGTACACTACATTGCTTCCTCTAGTCTCCCAGAAAAGTTCCTTGAAGAGAACTACTGCAGAAACCCTGATGGAGACCCCCGACCTTGGTGCTTCACCACCAGTCCGTCCAAACGATGGGACTTCTGCTCCATTCCACGCTGCAGTAAGTCCCGCTATTTCAATATGATCACGTGCTAATGCAAAGTAGATTTCATATTTCTGTGGTCCAGGAGGCAGACATAATATACTGGAATTCTGTTGTGAATGTTTTGATTCCCTAAATAACTTAAATGGGTGTGTGTGACTGCAACACGTACGTACCTGCTGAAACACCTTGATGCCATGATATGTAACTCCCTCCTGCTACAGGATCATTCAACCAGATACAAACACAAAGTTAAGATTGATTGAGATTCAAAATTACCAGAGGAAAATGTAGGTAAGATGTTGAGTTCACCAGCTGAAACATTTTCTCATCCGTCCTCAGCATCCGAGCCTCCCACCATTGATCCAGAGTTGACTTGCGCCTCAGGTGAAGGCAGCTCGTACCGAGGTACGGTTGCTGTCACAGAGTCTGGCAAAACCTGCCAGAGCTGGTCGGTTCAGGTGCCTCACAAACACAACCGCAGCCCAGAGAACTACCCCTGCAAGTAAGAGAACAAAAAACAGAACAAACATGAACAACACAAGCAAAAGCAGTTTGGCTCTATCTCTGTTTGTCTTTTTCATTGTTTGTCAGAGGCCTGGAAAACAACCACTGCCGTAACCCAGACAACGAGAGGAAGCCCTGGTGTTACACCACTGACCCTGACACTCGCTGGGAGTACTGCACGGTGCCCAGTTGCGGGGATGAAGCCAGACCAGGTGCAATAAACAATACCATAGTTACCATCTTCTAAATTGTCTCTTTTGACAAAAACAAGAGAATGCCACCAACTGGACCCCAAAAGGGTCCATACGTACAGCCATGGACATGGACCCCTATAGACATGTGGACGTAGAATGTATGACGTAGGCTGAACGTTACTACATGTGTGGCTCAAACTGTGTCCTTGTCTCTTGCTGCAGATGACCCAGTGATCCCCCCAGAGGAGGAAGACTGTTACAAGGACAATGGATCAAGTTACCGTGGCATCACATCAGAGACCATCAGCGGGAAGAAATGTCAGATGTGGGGCTTAATGACTCCTCACAGACACACAAAGACTCCACAGAACTACCCAAATGCGTAGGCATCAATTGTTGTTGGCCATTTTTACATTATAATACAGTAAATTCAAAGCCAGGTGCAAATCCTGCCCCCTGGTGGTAACTCTGTTCTTATAAATGACGAGAACATCTTTTTTAGCTCATATCTGTGACAAAAATATATATATGTTCTTTATACCTGCTTTCCCCATTTCCTCTTTCGACAGGGACCTCAAAAGGAATCTGTGCAGGAACCCTGACGATGACCGAGCTCCCTGGTGCTACACCACTGATCCCTCTGTCCGCTGGGAGTACTGCAATTTGGAGAAATGTTCCACTGGGTCTTCAGGAGTAACACTGACAAATCCTTCCATACCCCAAGGCCCATCCACCGTCACACAGACACCACCTGCAAAAGGTGAACCAACTTTTAAAACTGTGCTGATCAGATCAAGAGATCACTTGTTGTCAAGTCAATCCAACATCCACTCATTTTTTTTATTTGACAGACTGCAAGGTTGGCAATGGAGATACATACCGTGGCCCAACCTCCATCACCATTTCGGGTGTGACTTGCCAGGCCTGGAGTTCTCAAAGTCCTCATCAACATAACAGCTTCACCCCACAGAGCCATCCCATCAAGGGCCTGGAGGGTAATGTAAGTGATTTTCTGTGGCGACAACTTTGACTTGATTCCACTGCAGTTTAGTTTTGGTTTTGTTTTTTTTAATAAAAACCGTGTTCAAAGACGTGACAGTACTTCATAATTTGTGTCTGTCAGAGCTGTAGAAACCCTGATGGCGACGTGAACGGACCTTGGTGCTACACCACTGACAGGAACAAGAAGTGGGATTACTGTCAGATCACTGACTGTGGTACGTGAACACTATTTAATGGTCGCTTTGTACAGTTTCTATATACTATATCTATGATCTACAGATTCATACGCTTCATATGACAGGCTTTAAACTTGGAAGAAGACTTATTAAGTACACCAGGGTGTGCATTGCTGACTTTGAAGTTGCTTGGATAAGAAATACGAGGAAAAACAAAAACAGGCACATATTGAAGGGGTACTGGATGGTTCAGTTGGTTCACAATCCTCAGAGGTAGAAATTTGCACCAATAGAAAATTAATGAGCTGTGACTGTATAGCCATCAGTATAATTTTCTCATGCTTAAAGACATAGTTCCGTCAAGTAGCCTGGGACCCGCACACCAATAAGATGGCTGCCAGCAGGGACCAAAGAGAGAAACTGGTCTAGAAAATAACACGTATACTCTGCTTACTCTGCACCAAAGTCTATAGAGAAATCCTTTGCTCAGATTAACCTCGGTGACACAAACCAACCAGCAGTAGACCAGCAGCTCCTGTGTCCCTGTGAGCTAAAATCACTAGTTTTCTCTTTGGACTTTGGTGTGGGAGAATGGTTTACAAACTTGATAAGTGAAGATATCATATACTCAAGAGTGGATAATGTGTCAAAAACCCTTGTATGTGACCAGTCCCTTCAATATAAAAGATTCACCTTTATTAAACAAAACCAATCCCAACTTCTTTCTCTGTAGCTGGACTGAGCTGTGGGATGCCGGTGAACAAACCGAAGCGCTGTTTTGGTCGTATTGTCGGAGGCTGCGTGTCTAAACCTCACTCGTGGCCGTGGCAGATTAGCCTCCGCACCAGGTGAGTCCACCTATACAAAAGTATGAGTTTGTGAAATGGGATTTAAAGGTCAAAGTTGTACAAGAAGATATTTTTTACAAGAAGTGGAAATAGGCAAAACTTAGGTTTTGTGATATTTAAAAAAAAAAAAAATGTTTTAACCTGTTTCCCAAGTCAGGGTGGCTTAAGGAAACAACAAACATGGACAAATGATGGATACCTAGAAATCCTTTTTTATGATTGAGCGGATGCAATATTTGTTTACATGCAAATGGTTTGAAGTGTGAATCTGAAAATATCCTCACATGTTAACAAAAGACCTTCTTGCTTTTTTATTTATCTTTCATTGAAATTGTTGTTTACCTCTGTGACCTGATAAGGAAATAGCCAGTATGTTGGTAATGGATGTTTTGTATTCAGATTATAAAGCATCAAAATTGATATATTGTTCATACAAAGTGAACGGAATGAGAGCACATTTGACCCTTTTATTATGAATGGTTAACATGCACCATTCTTACCAAAGCACAGTGAAAAGACCACTTTACTCCAGTTACAATGATAATCCAGCAAAAGCATGATTCAAGCTATTTTACACTAATTAAACTAGCATACACATTTTTCCAGTTTTGAATAATCGATCTATCTATCTTACATCATCGTCTACATTAGCTGGCTAACTAGCCATCTATCTATGCTAGTTGATAACTAACCTTCTAGCTGTCAATCTATGCTAGCTAGCTAACTAGCCATATGTGTATTCTTATGTCTTTACTTTTAAAACATCTTATCTGACATTAAAGCAGTTGTGTTATCTCTACTTTTGCGTCTATGTGGCGCAGATAAATGTATACATGTTGTATTTGTTTCTTTTAGCGCAGGAATCCATTTCTGTGGAGGAACTCTGATCCACCCTCAGTGGGTTCTCACTGCTGCTCACTGCATGGAGAGGTCAGGTCAAACTTCTGCTACTAAAAAATAAAAAAGGCATCTCAGCGCTGACTAAACCACCACCGTCCCAGTGTGTAACCGGTGTGTTTATGTTGTCATTTTACAAATGTGACGTAGGTCCCCGCGGCCTTCGGCCTACCGGATTCTCCTGGGCATTCACACAGAAAGAGCTACCGAACGGTCTAAGCAGGAGAGAGGACTGGAGAAAATTGTGCTGGGACTGAACCGAGCCGACATCGCTCTGCTTAAACTGGAGCGGTGAGAAGTGGACGGTTCATCGACCTGGAACCAGTGCTGATATTGCTGATATATTGATTATAATGTTTCTCTCTGTGTGTTTCAGTCCTGCGCTGATCAATGACAAAGTCCTGCCTGCTTGTCTGCCACAGAAGAACTTTGTCGTTCCCAGTGGAACAGAGTGCTACGTCACTGGATGGGGTGAAACTGAAGGTACACGCGTGTTCTTGTGCTTGTATACTTGTGGGGGCCGCGCTTTTACATGTGAATAGTGAGGACCTTCCGGATTAGTCCTCACTTCTTCAAAATAAGTGTTTCATAGTCGTAAAACTTGTGGTTTTTCTATTGACAGTTTGATGAATTTTTACACAACCTCCTTAAGTCTCTTGTTTTTTACTGATTGTGTGTGTGTTGCAGGAACCGGAGGCGACGGAATCCTGAAGGAAACCGGTTTCCCGGTGATCGAGAACAAAATCTGCAACCGTCCGTCATATCTGAACGGTCGAGTCAAAGATCATGAGATGTGTGCAGGAAACATCGAGGGAGGAACTGACAGCTGCCAGGTACAAACATTTAAACATTTAAAATAATAATCTCTTCTTTTATAAACTGTTCTAAACTGCTCATGTAAATGAGCGACTTTATTTGTCCAGAGAATGAATCTGTGCTTTTAAATGTATGTTATTATTATTCATCATCTCTCTTTTCTTCCTCTTCTTTGTTTTCTGTATTGTTTCCTCTTTTTTGTCCTGTTTCCTCCTCTTCTTCTTTTTTTCCCTCTCCCTCCTCCTCTACTTCTTCCTCCTGCTCCTCCTGTTCTGCAATCTATTTCTCCTCCTTCTCTTCCTCTCCCTTCTGTCTCTCTTCCTCCTCTCCTCCTGCTGCTGCAGGGTGACAGTGGAGGTCCTCTGGTGTGCGTTGCTCAGAACAGATACGTGGTGCAGGGCGTGACGTCGTGGGGACTCGGCTGTGCTGAAGCCATGAGACCCGGCGTCTACGCTCGAGTCTCCAAGTTTATCGACTGGATCGAACGAACCATCGCTGCCAATTAAACAATTAAATTAACCTTTCAACCTTTCAAAATTTGCTTTAAAAGTGACAGACTGACGGCGGATGTTTGTATCACGTGATGTTAGATGGCGTGTTTTCTGTGTCGCGACAGTGAAAAAAGCACAAAGAGGGAAGTCGTGCTTTCAGGACGTGAAAAGTGTGTTTTCTGTCAATAAACCTGGACACAAAAGAAATGAGGACAGTGGAGATTTATAGAAATCTTTGAAAAAACCTACTCATTTGCAAAAATCATTGCATTTCGTTATAAACATAATCGACCTATACGTTCATATTCACACGTTCACACATACATTCAGGCTATCAGACACTTGCATTTTCCTTGTTGCTCGTCAGGTCTGATTTTAAAGTTTCCTTCTCTTGTTGGTTTTCCACAGTTTTCTCCTTTTTCCTGGAAACAAAACAAAAATATTCAATTTCCATTAAACTGACAAGTCAATTTGAACAAAAACACAGTTAATAAATGAGATTAAAAATAAAGAATCATTGTTTCTCATTCAATTTGAATATTACACAATGCATTATCATACTATTTTGTTTAATCTATAACTTACACAAGCTCAATTTATTCAAACATATAATATTAACTCAACATCAAACAACTTAAAAGTTGAATTTTTTTTTCACTTTGTAGAAACAAACACAAATATTTATTCTACCATTGAATAAATAATGAATAATAATGAATAAATAATAATAATAATAATTATATGTACTTTTGTGACATAACTTTGGCAAATTTGACCAATAAAAGTATTTTAATAACATAATAACATAACATATTTATTCACTTATTTTAGTTACTGGAACGTCTATGACGCAGGAAAATCGAGAAAAGCCAAATTTTACAGACAAAGAAACATGATGATAGTTTTTTGATAACTGTCTCACCGGTGAGGAAACTCCACGTCCTCGATGGTATCGGGAAGAGGAACTCCTCTGGTTTCAGGAAGCAGCAGAACCAAACCTCCAGCGATGAACGCGACGACTCCTGCGAGCGAAACGCGACAAATCAACACATGGAGACGTGAAAAAAGACTCCTATAGTTTTCTTTTTCAACTGAATTAAACTGAACTGAAAGTGTCAAAGTCGCTGCAAAACTAACAAACAAACAAAACAAATCTTAATTACTGTACCCGGTAAGCTACTGTATAATGATACTAATAATAATAATTGCAATACATACAAAAACATTGATGTCTTTAACTCAAAAATTTGGAGGTGTAATGTGTTCACCTCTAACTAATACAAAAGCTATGTTTTTTCTAAATTAATGAGATGTTTTTTTTTTATATTCAGCTGTGAATTGATCAAGTTAATTATAATACATCTATACATATATATATATATATATAATATAATTAATACATTAAGACCAGAGATGTTTTCATTTGCTTCTCGAGAGCTCGATTTAAGGGAAGTTTTTATTAAATAGTTGTACTTTGTAGATGTAATAAACTCAATTATTCAACCATAACATTAATTTTAAGATAAAATAGAGCTAAATGTATTTAAGGCAAAAAACAGCAAAATTTAGATTTTTGATCGATTCATAAAAACAGAGCAAAACATTTTTTGAAGGAAATTTTACCTAATTTATTCAGAAAAACAACCAACATCCCAACATTGGGATCAGTAAGTTGTTTGTCTACATTATCTCATGGGTTTTTCTTTACTCCTCAAAAAAATAATTTTAAGGAAAATGTTTCTAATTAATTATATTTATTTTTGTTTTGTATAAAAAAAGTATCCCATTGATTCAGAAAAACAGAACTAAATCTATAAATTTAGGGTTAAAAGAAATTGTTTTAATTCAGAAAAACAGCCAAATTTAGTTTAACTAAATTCAGAAGAGCCAATTTTTATTTTATGGAAAGTTGATTCATTGATTTCAAAAAACAACTAAATACGTTTTTTGAGAGAAAATATTTTAGAAAAAATTTATGAGGAAAAAATACTTATTTGCCGAATTTTGGGGAGAAATTCGGCAAAGGGTTCGGGTTAGGGGTTATTTATTCTTTTGGGGGAAAAGTATCTTATTAATTCAGAAGGACGACTACAATTATTTATGTTATTGTATTTTTAGGCAACTAAAATCTGCTTCCATAAAAGCAGCAACAATTTTGTCCAGTGAATTCAGAATACAGAATTCAGTTTAGAAAATGTACCAAAGATGATGAGCGGCAACTCCAGCCAGATGGCAGAGAGTCTGTAGAGCAGGAACGGAGAGATGATTCCTCCGATGTCGCACATAGTGGAACAAACGGACACGCCCAGGTTCCTGCACACACACACACACACACACACACATTCACAAAGGCGTTTTGCATCAACTATCAATGAAAACTGAAAACGTAGACTCAACTAATTTGACCTCACCTGATAAACGTCGGGTAGAGCTCGGTGTTGACGAACACCACCATCTCAAAGGCCATGGTAATTCCCAGACGCCCGACGCATCCCACTACTGTCTTAAACCAGAACAGACCTGAGGACGGTTTAGAAAGAGAAAATAACTGTAACTGTTAACAAGGTTTACAATGACAAGTGAATTCATAATTCACTATTTTAAGTCGGTCATCCTCAAATTTAAGAATATCGTGGCACTTTAAAAATGTACAAATCGGTGGTCCAACAAAAACTTGACTCAGAATTCTGTAAGAATTAGTGACATCTAGTGGTGAAACTGCAGAACTGCAACAAATGGACAACTCCTGTTCACCGCTCCCATTCCCCAACAACTATGGTAGAAAATACAACGATGCTCTTCTTTGATGACATTTTAAAATGAAGCTACAAAATGCAAAACACAGGCGTTTGACTGGGTTTTGTCCTTTTTGGACCCTTAGCTTAAGTACATAGAAAAGACTTGTTCTAAAGCTACTAGAAACAAACAAGTGATTATACACTTATCTATAATTATCTATAAATTCCACATGAAAGCAAAAATGTAGCAAGTATCTTTTAAACTTCTCTCACTGCCCAGCCCACCAGGAGGCTGTAGCCCAACACTTTTAGGAATCAATGTACTGTAAGTGGAACGTTCTACTCCTGGAAAATAAACCAGATCCAGATGCTTCTCACTGTCGGGGATGAAGGCGGCGATGAGGCAGCAGGCTCCGGCAACGATGTTAGCGGTGGCGAAGGGAAGGCGTCGGCCGATCCGCTCGATGGTGAAGAGGATGAGGAAGGCGGCGGGAAACTCCACCAGGGCCATGATGAGGAAGTCAATGTAGACGTTTCCTCCCGTTATGCCCACGCGCATGATGAGGCCCTGATAAACCACGGCGCTGGTGAACCTGCAACCAACGATTCCAACAGATTCATCAATGTCTGCATTTAATATGATCACTTTCATTTCACAGAATGAACATGGTAGAAAAACACTGTAGGAGGCCCTGTTAACAGGATTAATGCTGCATTCGGAACAGGAAGTGACGTCACCCCCCACGTAAACGTACCTCGTGGTAGACATCGTTAGCAATACTAGTTGTACCTCGGAGTATCCCAAGTTGGGCATGGTGAGGTTGCTCTGAGTTTCAGAGATGAGATCCAGACCTCAGAAATTTTGAGTTCCAACTATTACCATTTTGACAGATTTTAAATTTTGCAGCATAATAATTCCCCTGTAATTAGCGTTTATGAGACCCCCATCTTAGAGTTTTTATATAGTATTGTTATTATGAATATTGTAATATTAAATATTGCTTTCAAAATCAGTAAATGTTCTTACAGTTGAGTAAATGTGTCCTAAATGTTTAACACAGTCTCACCAGTTGAACATGAGAATGAAAGTGTGCTTCCTCATCTTTGGAGTCCTGACCAGATCCAGCAGAGAAGCAGAGGGAGAGTCGCCTTCATCACACGCCAGATTCTGAAAGAAGAAATCATGTATGTGTCAGGAAACCAGGACGTGATCTGACATCAGGTCCCGGGTAAGATAGAGACAAAGCTGTGGACTCGATTTACGTCAAAGCTGCTGGTGAGTTTCTTCTTGTTCTCCTCGGCCATGGCTCTGATGATCTCCTCAGCTTTGGCGGAATTGTTCTGGGAAAGGAGCCAACGTGGAGACTCTGGGATGAACCTGAAAGAACCAACACGCCAGCTCTGAACTTTGTCTCTCAATGGCAAAAAATTAATAAATTCAAGGTCATGAGCACCTTGAATTTAAGGTATTTCTATCTATCTACATTAGCTGGCTAACTAGTCATCTAGCTAGCTAGCTATCTATGGTAGTTGCATCTGTCTGTCTGTCTGTCTGTCTGTCTGTCTGTCTGTCTGTCTATCTATCTGTCTATCTATCTATATATCTATATATCTATATCTATATATCTTGCTTGCTAACTTACTTGCAAAGCAAAGGAAAACTGGATCCTGAATGGAAGAAAACAGGTCAGTATAAAATATTTGAGGAAAAACACAGAGATCAAGGTAAATCTCATGATCTTCATTTATGTTTATAATATTATTATTAATGGAAAACGACTTAAAACACAAATAAAACACCAATATGAACCAAATCTACAGTGTGGATGGATACACGACTTCTGAAAAATCCTTTCCAACAAGTTTAAAGTTTCTGACCAGTAGTAGGCCAGGAAGAGGACGTTTGGAGCGGCGATGGCAACCTGGAACCAGCGCCAGTCGGTGATGAAGTAGGCAAGAGGAGGGAGGATGAGGAGGCCAACGCTGAAGAACATCTGGAAGATTATGCCCACAGTTCTTCTGTGCTTCACTCCCACGATCTCCGTCACTGACAAAACCAAAGACACACGAGTGCAGAGTTAATCAAAGTTTGAGTGTCTAGAAAAGCGCTATATAAGTGTGATGTGTTATTATTATCATTATTATTATTATTATGAAGTTAACGCACAAATCTAAAGCTGAAAATGTGCTGTGAGAAGAACGTAACTTGTATTTGATCATATTTGTTCCAAACCTTAAAAAAGTAACGTTCTTCAATTTAAGTATAAAAAATGTTCAAATCATTATAAACTGTACATATATTTTTTCCACTTTTAATTGATTGGTATTTCTAAGCAACATTAAAGCTTACATTTTTTAAATATATTTTTAACATTAAAAAACAACGACACACACATTATGCAATATTTTCCAAATACTACATGATAATAAGATTAACTTGGGAGGGATTACGCTGCCTGGCACATGTCACTAATTACCAACAGCAATTCATTTTTTGCTTTATCATTTTTCGTGTAGAGTCATTTACTCACTCTCGGCACATTGAGTGCCAAAAACGTCCAATAAAATAAATACACGTTTAAGTATTTTCTGAATACATCTTCACTTGACATTTGCAGTGCAACCTGATGGGTAAACAGGAGAATTACATCTATGCTAAACAAAGGGGGAAATGATGCTTAAAATGATTGAGGAGTACAAAATATAGATTATGTTATATATGTGACACCATTGTTTTGCAATCCATATTCTAAATATAATGTTTTATGCATTAACACAGACAAAATAATAAAACAATAAAAAGATGCTAAGGTTGCGTGAGGGTTTAAGTGTAACCATAACTTGGTCATTCCATAACTGGACATTCTGCTCATGTAACCAAGTCGTGACTGTGAGTGTGATAATTACACAGCACATAGTTGGTCATCCAGCCTCCTTTCACTCCAAAACCAAAGATGGCCCTAAACACCAGGACGGTGACGTAGTTTGGAGCCAAGGCCAGCCCCAGCCCCGAGATCGCGTTCAGAATGTTGGACATGAGGAACGTGATCTTCCTGCCAAACCTGCACAAAAAAAGACATGTTTGTTTCTGGCGCTGTTTGACCGTCCAATGAGAAGCTCCGACGGCGTCTGTCCTCACCTGTCTGCAAAGTAGCCAAAGGCGAAGCTCCCAACGAGGAAGCCTACATTGAGCACAGACTGGTACATGTCCACCAACCAACTCTTCTCACACACCAGGTCAAACTGGAACCAAGAGGACAGAGGTTTAACACATCTACAAAAGGGGGACATCCTCATGTTTGTAAAGATGAAGGTTAATAAGAAACAGATTTGTCCTCTTACCTCGGTGACGAAGGTCTTCCTCCCTTCATACTGATACTCCCACGAGGCCTGAGATGTGAGGACAAAGCAGCACTTTTAAAAGAAACTCTGAAATCAAAAGACATCTAATCTTGGAACAATTTTTAGACCAAAAGCTCTCAAAAGAGTCAAAAATGAACCTTCACTCTGCAAACCAAAGTGGTGCCTCCCTTTGATTCCTGCCCCTGACCCCCTCAATCTCTGTGTGCACCACTGCCCATGAGTGCTGCTCTGCTCACAAGGACAAGAAACGTCCACTTTTTATCACAGTAATGAGTTTTTTTTTCCCTCAATCAAAGTTTTTATTGCGTTTGAAGAAAGAGCTCTTGTAACTTCACGGTCACAGGAAAAGAAATACAAAAAAAAAAGAAACCTGTCCATAGATTTTTTTTTTTTTTTTAAAGCATGATAAAATATCAGAATCCAGTTCAGACTCTTTCCTTTTTTCCATCAAAGTCACACTCGCATTTATCTGTTAATGAAGTATTTCATGTTTTAGCTCCCTTTATTTCTGTGTAATACCTTACAGTGGGCCACACGGTGGTTTAGTGGTTAGCACTCAATCATAGAGAGTGTAAATATGTAACCATGTGATGAAGAACCCGGGGGTTTGGCCACATAAACACATCCGCAAGTGCAATGAGGGCAAATGAGAACTTAGTATCTCATAATTATGAAATAGTAAGTCATAGTGACTTATGACTTAATATCTACTAATCATGACTTAATTTCTCATAATTATGAGTAAGTATCTCAGATATGAGAAAAAATCAAAGAATTCTGACTATTACTGACTTACTCACTCAAAATATTCAAAATGATTATTTACAAACTCAGTTACTAGATATCTACTAATATGACTTTATAAGTAAGTATCTCAGTTCCGAGAGAATATCTCTTTATTTAGATATAGGTCATAATAATTATGACCTATATCTAAAGAAATATCAATTTTTACTTCTCAGGTGACAGAAACCGTTTCCACAGCTACTTTTGGAGAAACATCTGAAAGTTTTTCACTGAATTCTTCTGTTAAAAAACAAAACAAAAAGAAATCTAAGAAACCTCTGACCTTGCACTTGGAGACTGGGACTCCGCTGGGGTCCAGTTGTGCGAGCGAGTCACAGGTCAGTGTCGTGCTGTTCCAGTCCACCTCATACTGCTCACAGCTGCTCCGCTGCTCCGGCTCTCCAGAGCCGTTCACCAGAGGAATCAGCCTGCGAGTGTCCTCCAGACTCCAGCCACACACCTGCCTCATCTCCACCAACTCCGGGTCCCGGCACCAGTGATCCGGGGTGAAGCCCTGGAAGACGATGCCCACGTACACACCTGCGAAAGGCAGCGACAGCAGACAGAGCAGGGAGAAGATTCTCTTCTGACAGCGGCCAAAAGCCCCGGCCTCCTCCAGGAGGTCATCAAAGGAGACCATCTCTGCGGCTGAGGTCAAGAAGCTACACAGAAACTTTCAGATGTGTTGTGTTCAGCACATCACAGGCTGCAGGAGAACGGCGGCGCTCTGCAGGAATGATCTCAGGAAGACAGTCCGCTCAAACTAACCTCACTAACGAGGATGATCTTTGAGCTCAAATCCACACACAAAAAACAAAAAGAGTTAAAGCTGCAGGGAAGTCAAAGAGAGAAGAGCTCAAATTATGTAACTAGTCAATGAACCTGAACTGAGCATGAGCTAAAACAAACACTATATAGCCTTGGTTTAAGTGTGTGACCATGAATGTGTGATCACATAATTTCAGTCCGAACAAAGACGCTCTTCAATGTGGGGAAAAGTCAAATGTTATTCCACTGAATCACATGGTGGTTTTTATGCTTCTTAATGTTTAAAAGAAGCTGGGACAAAAAAAGCGACTGACCCTGTGGCAAATACAAATCAACTGAACAAACATGAACCACATGTTCTGAGCACAACAACAAGAACATTTTTATTTTTTAAACGTCTGCCTTCACGTTCTGAACAATCAATCATTTGTACTTATAGATATATATACAATACATGTGTGTGTTCTTGGATTTCTTTCATAAATACTGACCCAGTCTGCACCAGTAGTCCTCATGGAGACCAAAACCTGGTCCTAATGAGGCAGAACCTCCTTTTCTGAGGAACTGGTTAAGTGCACTTCGAGAACAGTTCGAAACAGGATCCGAGTGTCAGGGCTCAGGTCGCGTGAAGCTAGAAAAAAAACCTTTCATCAATGAGAAGCAAAGAAGAGCCAGGACTTGGACTGGATTGGGGTCATCTTCTCTAATGAGTCCAATTTTCAGCTTTGCCCAACACCTGGTCCTCGTCTAATGGTTAGACAGAGACCTGGAGTGGTCTAAAAGCCACCCATTGTGGAATTTGGTGAAGAGCATCGCTGACCTTCACCAAGGCTGGAATCGTCTTTGTGAAGGACGCATTAATGGAGCCACGTTCAAGGTTATATCCTGGAAGGAAACTTGCGTTCTTCTGCTCTGAAAATGTTTCTCAACTCTGAGGATTGGTTTTTCCAGCAGGACAACGCTCCATGTCTCACAGACAGGTAAATCGAGGTGTGGATGAAGGACCACCAGATCAAGAACCTGTCATGGTCAGCCCAATCTCCAAACCTCAACCCCACTGAAAACCTCTGGGATGTGATGAAGAGGAACATGGATTGGTCAAACAGAGCTGAGCTGTGCACATAGTAACCTTTACAATGTTCTCGAGAGAAGAGAAATATCTCTGACAGAACCAGACTCAAAGATGTGCGTCCATCTGTCTAGACAGGTTGTGGTGAAAGGCAAATGCAAAATTAGATGTTTTTTAACACCAATTACTAATACTACTTCCTAAGTTAAAACTGAATGAATGTGAACATGTTTTCTTTGCATTATTCGACCAAATAAGCACTCTAAATGACAATAATTTTTATTTAGACTTTGGGAGACATGTTGTCAGTAGTTTATAGAATAAAACAAAATTGTTCATTTTACTCAAACACATACTTATAAATGTTTTTTGCATTTTTTCCAGAGCTGTATATATAGGCCACAATCTAATATAAATAAATAAGCATATACATTTTCAGAATGCACTTTATAGTTTGGCTTACTTGTAGCTCTTGTTTGTACCCAAACGTTGAAATGCACTTATTTGGATAAAAGCGTCTGCTAAATGACATGTAATGTAACATGTCATGTAAAGAATGTTCCTTTAAGTCATTTACATTCTCTGCTAATCTCATGACGTCCGTTCCCACGTGGGATCAGCTGATCATCCACACAGTGGAGTGACAGCGATGTGGAAAATAATTTTAGCTCTGTTTGTTCTAAAAGGGACAAACAACCGTCTGAGCTGTTACCGTGGACCGGAGACCAGGACTTGATAACCTCAAACCTGTCTTTTCTTTACAAAACAACAAAAATACACTTTCCTTTTTCACTTTTCTTTTAATAAAAATACACAAATTCAATAAATTCACTCACTCACAAAGAGCGGATTCAACAAAATAAATAAATACTTTGTTCACAGACTGAGGTTCACACAGATGTCAGGTCTTTGTTGGTCGACACGTTCTTGTTGTTTGGCAACAAGTTGGTCAACTGCTGGTTCTTCAGTGCGACCGCCTCCTTCACTCTAAACACAAAAACAACAACATTTTCTACACCACGTACAAACTTCTATTATAAAAGAAATGTGTTTTCTTCATGGTATTGTTTTGAAATTATTTGAAGCAAATCATATTTTATCTACTGGAAACACTTTAGAATAATGAATTAACATGACTTAACACTGTTATTACGGCATTAACTTACAGTTAAGTAATGTTTTTAACTCACCCTATATTCTCCTTATTCTGGTTATTTAAGTTATTTACTTGTACATTTTAAGTTATTTACTTGTAAATTTTAAGTTATTTACTCATAAATATAAATCTACTGTTAATGTTTGTAATAAAAAGTCAGAAATCTGAGAAAATCTGACCTTTATTTCAGAATTCTGACTTTTTTTCTCTGATTTCTTCTTTAAATTTTCACGTGACCTAAATCCTCTTCCGTAGTTTGTTTTATTTTGCTCTAATTTCAACTTTTATCTCTATTTCATTTATTGACCCTTCCTCACTTTGCAGTCTAACTTTTTCAATAATTCTGTTGACCCTGAAAGTTTAATTAAAATTTGAATAAATACACCCATTTTTACCGTTTTTACTTCAAGTATTTCAGAAAAATTAATAAATAAAGCATACTGTTTTTGATGTGACTGTCTGAAATTAAAAATATTTTCACAATCATGACTTTTTTTTCTCTGCATTTCAAGTCTAATATTGCATTAATTTTAGGAAAAATAATTTAGTTTTCATGTTTTCATATGAAAAAAATGTGAGCTTTCGCAAAAGTCACAACATCAAACTGTCAGAGGACGGATCAGCAGTGGACACTCACTTGTTGGGGAACTCGATGTCGTCGATGGTTTCGGGCAGCGGAACGCCTCTGGTTTCAGGAAGCAGCAGAACCAAACCTCCGGCCAGGAATGCCAGAGAACCTGCACAAACACACAGAGCAACACGCACTCATTTCAACAATACTATTCAAATAATCCACAGGATTATTTGTCAGATTCGTCAGAACGAGAGCGAGTAAGAAGGACGCTGGGTTTGCAAACGAGATGCATTCAACGACCGAGGAAAATTCCATCACTTCTGTGGGATCTGTCAAAGAGTTTTTAAATAAAAATAATACTGTTATATTTCTTTTTCTTATATTTTTAATTTTCCCATGACCCCCGAACTCTCTGTAAATGAAGCCGACATTATGATAAAACGTTTTAACAAAAGCAACAGAGTCTCAAAGGCTCTCGTGTGTATGTTACGCACACAACACAAGGCTGGGCTTGCAGTCTTCATGGGTGGGACAGGTCAGAGACGCTTACGTTAGCGGAACTGTACCATTAAAAAGACTTCAATACAACAGCACTGCTGAAAGCGGATCGATACGACTGAACGGGCTGTGATTTGATTATTAAGTCTTTTTTAGCTGATCTACAGTTTGGCATTGCGCGGTTTCTGACCTGATACTGATGATTAAAACAAGAATTGGAGTCTTGCAGTAAATGCTTGTCCTACCGAAGATGATGAGCGGCAGCTCCAGCCAGATGGCAGCGAGTCTGTAGAGCAGGAACGGAGCCACGATTCCTCCAACGTCACACAGAGTGGAACAAACAGACACGCCCAGGTTCCTGTACACAGAACAACAACCTGTCAGTGTGTATACTGTATATACTGCATATCTACTGTGTATCAGGGTTCCCACACATCAAAGGAGAATTTGTCCTTGATGGCGTCCACTTTTGAACAGGTGAATTTGTTTACCTGACAAACGTCGGATAGAGCTCAGTGTTGACGAAGATCACCATCTCAAAGGTCATGGTGATTCCCAGACGCCCGATACACGCCGCCACCGTCTTTAACCAGAGCAAACCTTCAGGAAAAAGCAAAACAAAAACACATCTTCGTTCTTTTCCTATGGCTCATATTTGCAACTTTGTCGAGTCATACTCTCGTTCTCGTACTCACTGTCGGGAAGGAAGGCGGTGATGAAGCAGGAGGCGCCGGCGATGATGTTGGCAGAGGCGAAGGGAAGTCGCCGGCCGATACGTTCGATGGTGAAGAGGATGAGGAAGGCGGCAGGAAACTCCACCAGACCAGAGATGAGGAAGTCGATGTAAATGTTTCCTTCCAGAATGCCCAGTCTCATGATCAAACCCTGGTAAACCACAGCGCTGGTGAACCTGGAGGAGCCAGCGACAGCTGTTTTTTGAGTTTTTAAAAACGAGTCTGCTCCAAAAACAGTGTCAGAGTAAAAACTGACCAGTTGAAGCTGAGGATTAACGTGTGCTTTCTCATGTTTGGAGTTCTGATCAGGTCCATGAAGGAGGCCGTGGTGGAGGCAGCGTTGTCGTCTCTCAGATTCTGAACAGAAAAGAGTTTCAGAAATAATGCTAATTAGCATCTATGCATTTCTCTGTGCTAGTTGGCTAACTAGCCATCTATGTATTGTTCTATGCTAGCTGGCTAACTAGCCATCTATGTATTGTTCTATGCTAGCTGGCTAATTAGCCATCTATGTATTTTAATATGCCAGTTGGCTAACTAGCATCGATGTATTGTTGATGTGAGTTGGCTACCTAGCATCTATGTATTTTAATATGCCAGTTGGCTAACTAGCATCGATGTATTGTTGATGTGAGTTGGCTACCTAGCATCTATGTGTTTTTTATGCTAATTGGCTAACTAGCCATCTATGTATTTCCTATGCTAATTGGTTAATTAGCCATCTATTTTTCTAGCATCATCATTACAGAGGAACAAAGACACCAGAGAATGTTCTGATTTAAAAAGCTACATTTTATAAATAAATATACAAACTACAATGAACAAACTAAAACCTTTCAACAAAATAGTTGTTAATTAATTAAGAAGTCCATTCATTTTTATAAACCACCTCTGTATCAGTCCACCGTTTGTTGTCTTAGTGAGTGTCTTTGATATACCTCGATGTTTTTGGACAGAGTCCTCTTGTTTTCTTTGGCCATGTCCTCTGTGATCTTCACTGCTTGGGACTTTTTGTTTTGAGACAGGAGCCATCTGGGAGATTCAGGGATGAACCTGCAAAAAGAGAATGTTCATGAGGCAAAAAAAAGGAGATGGAGAAAGATGACGTGATGATAAAACCAAAAATCAAAGAAACCGCAACAGGGGCGTGTCTCACCAGTAGTAGAACAGGAAGACGATGTAGGGGGCAGTGATGGCGACCTGTATCCAGCGCCAGTCTGTGATGAAGTAAGCGAGCAGAGGGAGGAGGAGGATGCCGACGCTGAAGAACATCTGGTAAAGGACTCCCACTGTACGTCTGTACTCCACTCCCACGACCTCTGTCACTGAAGAACATGAGGACAACGCACATTTGTGAGGAGAGACAGGGGAAGGATAAGAGTCGAGTGAAATGATGAGATAAAATCTTACACATCACGTATCCGGCCATCCAGCCCGATTTCACGCCGAACCCGTAAAGCATTCTGAAAACCAGTAAACACACGTAGTTGGGAGCGACGGCCACCATGATCCCTGTGATCGCGTTCAACAGGCTCGACATGAGGAAACTCATCTTTCTGCCAAACCTGGAGGCACAAAAAAAGCACGCGACGGGGAAAAAAGAAGTTGGTTGAAAATTGTTTTTCTGTAGTAAATCAGCTAGCATAGATAAATAAATACATGCTAGTAAACCAGCTAAGCATAGACAAATATGTTAGTAAACCAGCTAAGCATAGACAAATATGCTAGTAAACCAGCTAGCATAGATAGATAAATATATGCAAGTAAACCAGTGAGCATAGAGACAGACAAACAGTAATCCAGCTAGCATAGACAGACAGATAGCAAATAAATAAATAAAAGTGTAGGGTGATGTTGTAATGATAACTAAAATGTCTACAAATTATATTAAGGTATATCCATTATAAAATGATGCATATTTGGTCAGAGTCAAAAGCTAATCAATCTCTTTTGACAGCAGAACACAACTAGCCAAAAGCACACTTACCTGTCGGCCAGGTAACCAATAGTGATGCTCCCGATCAAGAATCCCACGTTAAGAGTGGCCTGGTACATGTCGACCAACCATTCATTTGAACACACCAGGTCAAACTGCAACAAAACACACACACACACAAGTAAGACACAAGTTATGAGCATGTTTGTTTTCTCTTAATCTCCTTTATAAAAATCTAGCTAATTTAGCAAAGATGAGTTTCTTCATGAAAAGTGTTTTTGTAATTGGAATGCATTAAAAAAATCACAAATAAACGAACAAACAAAGGAAGATCTTAGATGACTTACTAAACACTCTCATGTCTACTGTACAGGAAGTACAAAGCTACACAATTAGCAGTGATTAGCTTAGCTTAACATAAAGCCTGGAAGCAGTGGGAAAACTGATTTACTTTTTGTTGTTTTATAGGTATTTCTTGTCGATTTCAGTTGGCTAACTAGCCATCGATGAAAACATTAGTTTTTTATGTTTGAAAAAAACTAAGTTCCTAAATAAAACTGTGTAAATTATAGTGAATTGCTGACAATAGTTGTCAGATATACGGAACAATCATTCTCTGACAGTTGAATTGTTCTTACCTCCGTAACAAAGGACTGTCGTCCCTCATAGTCATACTCCCAGCCTTCCTTGCAGGTGGTTCTGGGGGTTCTGCTCAGGTCCAGCTCCAGAGTGTCACATGTCAGCGCCGTGCTGTTCCAGTCCACGTCATATTGCTTGCAGCTGCTGTGCTGATCCCTGACAGAGCCGTTCACCAGAGGCACCGTGAGCCTGCGAGTGTTGGCCAGACTCCAGCCGCACGCTTCCCTCCGCTCCACCACCGCCGAGTCCCGGCACCAGTGGTTCGGCGTGAAGCCCTGGAAGACGATGCCGACGTACACACCTGAGAAAGGAATGGACGACAGACAAAGCAGGGCAAAGAGGCGCTTCTGACACCGGCCGAACTTGCCGGCTTCTTCCAGGATGTCGTCGAATGTCGTCATGGTTCAGAGGAGTTCAAAGTGTTTGTCTGTAAAACTGCCAGGAATCACTCTGACCAGGTTCTGTCTCCAACCTCGGTCCGTGTCAGATGTCTCATCTTCCTGTTGTGCCTCGGGGATTTTTAACATGAGGAGCAGGAGCAAAGGTCCACACAAAGACGTCATTGCAGTGTAGCGGAGCATGACTTGTCTGTTATCACTTCTTCAGACGTCAACTGTCAGTCAATGGTTTATTAACATAAATGCATCAACAGAGCTCAGCAGCCTCTCTCGCTCTGCATCCCATAATTACACTGTCAGTAATGCTGTCAATCAGTTAGATTTAAATGGGCAGCCCATGGACAAGTGAAAGGAGAACTTGCCATGTAAGTGGAAGGTCAGATCAACAGCTGGAGTAACTCTGAGCAAAGCAACCAACCCCCATCATCCCCGGGCTTCTCCTAATCCCAGAAAGGTTCCTAGAAGAGGATGTTTTAAATGCAGAGAGGAAT
This sequence comes from Solea senegalensis, assembly GCF_019176455.1. Classification (NCBI taxonomy): domain Eukaryota; kingdom Metazoa; phylum Chordata; class Actinopteri; order Pleuronectiformes; family Soleidae; genus Solea; species Solea senegalensis. The sequence goes on from NC_058037.1 coordinate 19,267,958, forward strand.
TTCCTTACGGTAGTACAAAAACAAAAAAGGGAATCTACTGAACGTGAAGATGATGGTACTCAAAAGGCTCAAAGGGTTGAGGGAAAACCAGTTGCTCATTTGTTGAAACACTCCACAGATGGAACTGAGACAAAACAGAGGAAAAACTGGTCTGCCCAATAGATCAGGAACTGAATAAAGGTTATAAAAAATACAGACGAAACCACTGAAACATCCGTTTTTTTCTTTGATTTAATTTATTGAGCCATGTTTAAGTCATTGGGACAAATCAAAGTCAAGGTTCATTGAGTCTCAAATCCACTGTGAAAGGTCCAAGTGGTCTGCAAACCGAGTCTTGACTACTTTAAAATTTTGCATGCGAGTCATTCAGCTCGGTGTTTTCAAGTCTTAAAGCTTTTAAAATAAAATCTAAATTTGGTATTCAATCATCATCAGTTCCTTCAAAATTATAGAATGTTTGGAAAAAATTGGTTAAAGATGATTCAAGATTACCGGATCCGTTTGTAGCATGGAACGCAAGCACTAGAGTCTTGAAGCAGATGCGAGCAGCTACAGGAAGCCAGTGAAGGGAGCGGAGGAGCGGTGTAGTGTGGGAGAATTTTGGTAAGTTGAAGACCAGTTGAGCTGCTGCATTCTGGATGAGTTGCAGAGGTCGTATGGCACACGCAGGGAGACCAGCCAGGAGGGAGTTGCAGTAGTCCAAGCGTGAGATGACAAGAGCCTGGACCAGAACCTGTCCCGCCTTCTGGGTTAGAAGAGGCCGTATCCTTCTGATATTGTGCAACATGTATCTGCAAGATCTAGCTGTTGCAGCAATGTTGGCAGTGAGGGAGAGATGGTCGTCAAGTGTCATACCCAGGTTCCTTGCAGTATGAGAAGGAGCTACCATAGAGTTGTCGAGGGTGATGGTTAGGTCTGTGGTGGGAGAGCCCTTTCCTGGGAGGAAAAGAAACTCGGTCTTGTCGAGAATGAGTTTCAGGTGATGGTCAGACATCCACTGAGAGATGTCGGTCAGACAAGCGGAGATGCGTTCTGCTACATGTGTGTCGGAGCTGGGAAAAGAGAGAATGAGTTGGGTGTCATCGGCGTAGCTGTGATAGGAAAAACCATGAGAGAGAATAACAGAACCAAGAGAGTTGGTGTATAGAGAGAAGAGGAGAGGGCCCAAGACAGATCCCTGAGGGACCCAGTAGCTAGAGGACAGGGTTCCGACACAGATCCTCTCCAGGTTACTCTGTATGTTCGGTTTTGAAGAGAGGGTAAGTGCAGAGCCTGAGACACCTAGTTCTTGAAGGGAGGAAGTAAGGATCTGGTGGTTAACTGTGTCAAACGCTGCAGAAAGGTCCAGGAGGTGGGGCGGGCAGAGGATATTAGGGAAAGAACTTGATCATGAGATAGAGGGGTGAAAGAGGATAGAGAAGGAGCTGAATTTGTGGTTGGTAGAGTGGTGAGATCAGGAGGTGGGGTTGAGAAAGAAGAGCGAATGTCATCTATCTTTTTTGTGAAGCAGTTGACAAAGTGAATTGGTAGAAGGTAGAAGGGAGGAGGGAGGAGGGGGAGTGGGGGGTCAAGGAGGTTAGAGAAGATAGAAAAAAGTTTTTTGGGGTTAGAACAGAATATATACTTTATTAATCCCCCTAGGGAAATTATTTCTCTGCATTTGACCCATCCTAGAATTAGGAGCAGTGGGCTGCCAAACTGAGTAGCGCCCGGGGACCAATGGGGGTTGGGTGCCTTGCTCAGGAGTACCCCAGGCCTTTTGACATGGTGGGGACTTAAACTGGCAACCTTCCAGGTAACAAGCCAAGTTCCCTTTCCACTTGGCCACGGGCTGGGAAGAGAAAGAGGATTGAATTTTAGTTTTATTTCCTTTCTGCTGCCCGTATCGTGGCTCTCTCAGCACGCACTGAGTCAGACAACCACAGGGGGATGAGAGGAGAAACATCTACAAGAAGATCTTCAAGTCAAGTCCAGTGACAAGTAAAATCTGGGATCAATCGCGAATTATCCTGATGAAGTCTTGAGTCAAGTGACATCAAAGTGAGTCTAAAGTCAGAGTCAGGTGTCCGTCTAAACAAGAAGTAGACAAGCCATTAAAGATTAATCTAAGATGAGTCGAGATTCTGTGACTAGTCCAAGTCTGAGATCAAGTCGAATGGTCCTGATCAAGTCTCGTGTCTGGGACAAGTCAGAGTGATCACAGGTCCATGGAAATGGATTCAAAGACGAGTCTTGAGTCAATTAAAATGAGCGTCCAGTCTGAAACAAGTCCAAGTTTGAGATCATTGAAGACGATTCTGGAGTCCAGTTAAGTCAAAGGGAATCTGAGAACAGGAACTGAAGAAGCATCTTGGATGAGAGGAGAAATATCTTCAAGAAAAGTTCAACTGAAGTCCTGCGGACAAGTCAAATTTGACTGGAGTCAAGTGAAGTCCAAGTGAGTCAGAAGTCAGAGTCAGGTGTCCATCTAAAACAGGGGTGCTCACACTTTTTTAGCATGCGAGTTACTTACTACTACTTACCTACTCCAAAAATGCAAAACATATATTTAGAAAAATATTGAGAATTCTTTATATGTACAATGTATGTTGACGTACCTTGCATAACCACATGAGCCCATATTGGACAACACAACAATTAACTATGTACGTTTTTTGTCATTACCTGACTTTACTCTGATGACTTGCACTGAATGGAATCAGCCAGGGATGCATAGTCCGGACAGTAGCTGCTGACAGCTAGCCTCAAGCACACTTCCAAATGATCATCAAACGCACTTTGAAAAGTCATCGTGAAAAAAAAGTCCTCCTCCCATTCCGTATGAAAGTGATAAGTTTTTGTCTTTTTACTTGGTCCAGCTCCCCCACTCATTTTATACCCTTTCTTAAGTTTAAGAGAAAAAAACCGAGGGCTAAAAATTGGAGGTAAATCACTAGCTATCTTCTTAGTTTTGCCGCTGTACTTAGTGACCGAAGTGTCAGAAGAAGTCAGATGTCATCTGACTGGCTGCCCTTGAGTAAATTAAGTTAATCCATGCTGAGTGTCCAGTCTCGAAAGAGTCCAAGTCTGAGATCACTGAAGACGAGTCCTGATCAAGTATTAAGAATCCAGTCTTTAACTGATGTGAGACAAGTTTTAAGTGATATAGGACAAGTTCAGGTCAACTCTCTAAGGATCCGAGACATCTACGGTGTTCCAGGTAGAGTCAAGTATATTAGTCCACGTCCCAAGTAAATGAAGACAACCTTGTCTTTTGTGATATTTCGAGTATTTCGAGGAATTGCCTCGGAGGGCTCAAAATGTTGCAAATTCAGTTTCCTGTTTCAACAGATTCTTCAATGAAACCACAACAGTAATAAACAGCAGATCTCTCATTTAATCAAATAATGCATTTTTTTTTACATCAATGTTTTCTTTTAAATAGGAAAACAGGCAAAGAGCTGAAAGAAAAAAAAAAACATACAAGACAGCATAACTTACACGAACCGAAAACATAATAATGATCTCCCATAATCACCCCCAATCTTCACAGAAAATGTTTTGTCCCGTTTGATTCTGAATCTCGCTCTCAGACACCGAGTTTCACATTTAAACAAAAACAAAACAGGAAGCAGCTCTCTGCTCGAGGGACGACCGAGCGTCCGTCCATTCGTGCGGTCTTGGGGAGGTTGGGGGTCGGCATGTGGTACCGCTGCAGCCGAGCCGCGCAGACTTTGGTGCCAAACACAGCAGCAGGAAAAAACAGACGTTTCAAACTTTGACTTCTTCACACGGTACCTTTCTGTTTGTTGGAGAGTGCTACGACGTCTCCTTGTGGACAGAGACAAGACGAGTCTCAAAGTGCGAGAAAACCCCCCAAAAAAACCCAGCTTCAACCTCGAGGCTGTGCGACCGTTCAATTACATCGCAATACAATCCAATCTCCAATGGATACATGCCGGAAAAGCTTGAGACAAGTTTGTTTGCTAATGTTTTACATTACACTGCAGTAACAATATGGTGAAAGAATGGTAAAAAAATTGTGTAATAGTGGAATAAAACCATTAATTTCCATAGAAATCAAAGTAATAACGTTAATAAGAATGGGAATTTCAAAGCCAAGGTGTTACAGACCATCTATACTGTTATTAACGTCTTATTACATATAATTAATAGTTATTACCAAGCTGTTAACTACATATTACTTTGGAAATGTCCCATTAATACACTAGTATTACCATACAATTGTTATTACCGACATATTACCCGACGTTAACTTTGGTAATAACATATTACAGTGTAATTACGGCCTTATCACATACTATTGACACCGTTATGTTGTTAACAGCCTATATCTTTGCAAATAACATCTGATTATTATTGTTATGATCGCCTTATTACAATAAAATTAACAGTTATTACCAGCATATTACTTCGGAAATAACATGTTATTACTGTAATGTTGTGTCCTTGTTGCCACACTAATTACACTGCTGTTACCGAGATGTTACTTGAGGAAATAAGATGTTATTACTGTGTAATTACAGCTTTATTACCTATTAAGAACAGCGTTACGTTGTTTCCGGCGTATAACTTTTGGTAATAACATGTTATTATAGTAGTACTGTGTCCTTGTTTTTGCAATTTTTACAGTGTTATGACCAAGATGTGGAAATAACACTTTATTAATGTGTAATTACCGCCTTATTACACACTATTTAACGTTGCTGTTTTCTAGCTATTGCCTGTTGTTACTCTGGAAATCATATGGCATTACAGCAATATTAATGTTGTTAATACATAGCTAGATTTTGCACGAGGAAATAAAGTGCTATTAGCCAAATAATACGTTATTATATTTATAACAAACTATTACCATGTTACTGTAGTGTAATGTATCATTCTCTTCTACTTTCTCTCAGTATCTGAGATTTATCGCAATTATTAAACAATGTCCATCAAGTCTGCGAGCGACGAGCTAAAATGTCACGCTTTGCTTCACGTCACAGACGATATCGTCGACGTCTCATTGCCGTGAATTTGCAGTTTGCAGATTCTTTAAATTTCATGTTCTTTGGAAAACTTTACCCGTGTTTCCTCGTCCTCGAACGTCGTCCATAATCATGACATCATAAGTGCAAAGTAGCCGTCAGCGATGTTAGTTTGTGACGATAAAACTGTGGCGGGTTTTTTTTGCGTATCGTTTTAATGGCACGTCCTAATCTAAAACATCTCATATATATAAAATACTGATGTTTTTAACAACGCAAGTGTGATTTCTCTTTTTTTTACATTGGCGTAAAAAGCTTTAGAAATACCCTGAACGGACTTTAGTGATGACATCACACGTCTGTTAATAACTGTAGTTTGTGTGGATTCAATACTGTTTAAGGTCATAAAGGGGGAATTCCAGTGGACAAAACTGTGGTTTAATCGATGGTTTTTACATTCACTCATTATAAAGATATTTAAGAGATTCATTTCTGAATCTTCTGTTTTTTAACAACACATTCTTTAGAAAAGTGGTTCCCAAAGTCTGGGTTGGGAACCACAGATGGGTCACAAGAAATTTTTGTGGGTCACCAAACAAATTTTTCCCCCAACGTTTTTGAATGTGAATACAGAACGCTGTAAATAACGTGCTTAAAATCTCTTTTGAAATTTTTCTTTTACAGACACGGCTGTAAATTAATTAATTGCTATGTTAATAAGCACACGTGTGAAGAGATTTATATTGTGATTATCCCTTTAAAAAGTAGGTCCCCGTATAGAAAACACTGCCTTGAAACACTTAAGGGAGGGAATGATAATCTGGACCAAAACCAATGATTTTTCTTTACTAAAGGTTACCTTTTTTCAATTATCTGTAGGACGGAAAATGTCAAAATAGTGAAAAATGCACATATTTTCTTCAACTTCAACTCGATTATGATACAAAATAATACCCTTAATTCAGATTAGCAGTTTAACAGCATTTAACTGGCAACTTTAGTTTGAATAAACACAATTAAAAATGAATTTAGTAACGTTTTTAAGGAGACTTCAACTGTACCTGAATCATGAAAATATTTGGGTATGTCGGCTCGTAAATGACAGATTAACTGATTAGCACAGCAGATTAAACTGTATCTAAAGTTATTTTATTGATTATTGAAGTTGTTTTTTCAGTGTTTTAGGGACACTTTTCACTGTTATGACATTTTGTAATCTGGAAAAACAAATAACTACTATTCTCATTATAAGACGATGGAAACAAGTCACGGATTCTAAACTGTGAGGAATAAAAGTCTGTAAAAATGTGTAAATTCAGCAGTTTTCAGCCTGTATCAACAAATCCTGGGTCAACGCTGCTCATTTATAACTAAATGTGTTAAATCAACGTCAACTCAATGCTTCTTTGATATATTTGAGGTTGTCTTATCATCACATGCATTTGGCTAAGAAGAAAACTAAAAAAAACAACAACAAAAAAAGGATTTCAACTCTACAAAAACTTGGCTTTTAACGAGTTAAAATCTCACTTTTTGACAAAAAGGCGACGACGACGTTCAACCATCACAGACCTGAACAAATCGGAACCGAGCCCCGTAACGTAACGCCACGTGACGAACAAAAAAGAAGAAATCCCAACTTTCTTTGAAGAAATATGGCTTTAGCGGGAGTTTCACTTTCAGCGGCGAGTCGTCGTCGACCGTCCATTCACACTTAAGGCCGTCTCTATTTCCACACAGGACAGAGATCTACGTACACGTAATCAGCTCAGACAGACATTTAAATAATCATCGGAAATAACATTTTCACGACATAAAGAACCCCGAAAAAAAAAAGAAGAAGAAGAAAACGTCCACGTTTTAGAACAGTTTATATATCGTCTATGTACAAACGTCTCTGCTCCAAACGAGAGAGAGAAAACAACGCAGAGTGAATTCATCGTCGGGAAGGCATCGCGCTCTTTCTTTACCGAGAGGAAAAGAAAGAGAAATCGTCTGCTATTATTTTTCTTTTGAATCATAGCAACTGTAAACAACGAGAAAAAAAAAACCCAACAAGTGTCTTCATTTTCCCTTTTTTTTTCTTTAAAGAAACAACAACACCCACAAAAGTACCGTTTGCCGCTAAAGACCAAACCCCAGAAGTTGTTTGTTTTTTTCTCTGAACGTAAATGTTGAAAAGAAAACAAACATAAATAATCCAAGTCAGTTCATTTAAGCTACAGTAAAGTGCTAAAGCAAATGGCACAGCGTTCGTTTTAAATCACTTCAACACGTTTTTGTGCCTCTGGGGTTCTTTTTTTTTTAAAGTCTCCGCTCGCGTGTTGGTAATCGTTAGCGAGACTGACGTGGATCATACTTTCACTTTCGGCATGAAGAACACTTTAAATAATCGGTCGATAATAAATAAGATACCGTGTGCGAACACAGAGTGGCCGTCTGTGGGCAGTGGGCGGGGCAGAGTCTGAGTAGGTGGAGTCAACAAAAAAAATGACAGGTTTCTGATTTGTGGTCGTGACGGTGGAGACATTCACTGAGAGAGAGAAGAGTTCAGAGAGCGAGTGCACAGGAAGCGAAGCGAGGAAGTGACATCACACCCTGAGGAGGTCCTCGTCACTGTCGTCCTCGTCCCGTTTCCTGTCGGCCGCCGCGCTGTTACCGTGTTTGCCGCCCGAGGGGCGCGGCTTGCCGCTCCTCCTCTTCCGGTCTGACTCGTCCAGGAGGCCGACCAGGTCCTCGTCGCTCTCCTCCTGAGACACAGTGGACACAAAGTGAGGTTCTGAGGCAGAAACTGCCCGGGACGCCACGTTAAAAACATACAGTGCATCATATCTTCTGTGTTAAAATTACAGCTTAATCTCACCTTCAGGAAACCTTTTTACCAAGCATCACTTTGTAAAACAGCTCACTCCTCTGCACCAAAGCCCATTGAGAAAATCAGCTATTTCAAAATCATAGCAAACACTAGATGTTGATCCACTGCTGCTTCCAAAACTCGGTTTAAATGTGTCATTTTGTTACTTTGGGGTTTGTTTGGAATGTGGCACAAACTCACCACACGAGGCAGCAGTAGACCGAGTTTACAGAAATTCAGTCTTCAGTCATTAAAGACTGTCAAACAAGGAGATGAAGCAGTAAACATGAGCTTCACATATAACAGAATCAGTTTTGTGAGGTGGCCATAAAACAGACTGAAGAAGGTAAATCAAGTGAAAAGTCTTTCCACGACTCACCTGTAGAAAGACGCTGCGCTGAGCCGCAGACTGCCTCGACAGCCCGGACGACTTCACCACCTGCACGCCGGGGACGCTCAGCACCTCGTCCTCGCTGTCGTCCTCCTGGTCGTCCAGCGTGAACGAGCGCAGGCCGTCCGCGTTCACCGGCTTGGTCGTGATGTGGCCGTTGCCGTGGTGACTCCGGCCCTTGCCTCTGCCGCGGTGGGACGACGAGGACGACGCAGGCGGGGCCTCGAGCTCCTCCATCAGCCACTCCATCTCCTCCTCGCCGCCTTCTTCGTCCATGTTGACCTGAGGATTTGAAAGAGGAAGTTTGAGAAAATCATTGAATATGTATTCATTTTGACGACTGAGGTGGAAAAGTAAACGCCTCGTGCTCCTCGAGGGCCTCACACATCAACAACAACAACAAGGGGCCCTTAACTGGAAATGTCACAATGTAACATCAAAAACATCCACCAGTTACCTTGGAATATTTATAGGAGACTTGGTTTCCTCGTCTGCAGCAGCCGGACACTTTCTGAATCACCAGCTCCCTGCAGAGACACAATGAAGACACAGTAAAGACACAATGAAGACACAAAAAAGAGACAATAAAGACAGAAAATGCACAAAAAAGAGACAAAGACACAAAAAAGAGAAAAAGACACAATGAAGACAAAGAAGGCAATAATAAAGACAATAAGTGATAAAGACAAAAGACAATGAAGGGACAAAGACACAATAAAGACACAAGAGACAAAGACACAAAAAGAGAAAACACAAAAAAGAAAGACACAATTAAGCATACAAAAAGACACAAATGTATTATATTACAAAGACAATAAAAAAAGACATACAATGAAGAGACAAAGACACAAAAAAGACAAAAAAGAGAAAAAGACAATGAAGAGACAAAGAAGGCACAATAAAGACACAGTGAAGAGACAAAGAAGGCACATTAAAGACACAGTGAAGACACAAAGACACAAAAAAGAGAAAAATACACAATAAGGAGTCAAAGACACAAGACACAACGAAGAGACAAAGACGCAAAAGACACAATGAAGAGACAAAGACACAATTAAGACACAATGAAGAGTCAAAGACACAATAAAGACACAAAAAAGAGACAAAGACACAAAAAAGACACAATGAAGAGACAAAGACACAAAAAAAACACGATGAAGAGACAAAAGAGACAAAGAAGGCACAGTAAAGACACAATAAAGACAATAAAAAAGAGGGATTATAATGATGATATCTAATAATATTATGGAAGAGAATAGAGTTACACTTGTGACTTCACCTTCTCTCTCTCTTGTGCAGCAGAAGTCCCAGCAGACAAAGAGACAGACCCAACAACAGGAGGCTCAGCACGATGCCGAGCGCCTGACTATGCTGGGAAATCACCAGAACATCGCTGCCGTCGTCGTCGTCGTACAACTTTGCATCGACTTTACTGTAAAAAAAACAAACAGAGAGAAACAAAATTAGAAAAAAAGTCACTAAATGTTTAAAAAATAGGTTTGGAATCATGAAAAATGAAATAAAAACAGACAGAGCTGGTTTAGCTACAGTCCTGCTCTCTGTCGCCCTCTGTCTCCATAAGTGGTACTGCAGCCTTCATCTTTAGGATGAAGTTGAAATAAAGGAACACAAACCTCGCTGAGGGTTTTTATATCGCTACAGTGTTTGAGGAGGAGTTATGACTCGATAACACACTGGAGTCATTGTTGCACATTTTTAGACACGACTAAAAAAAGAAATTCCGAAAAGAAAGAGAAACAGTTTGTCGCGTGTGAGAAGAGGAACCAAAGACCTTTAAGGCTCTATCCACACGGACGCGGAACGAAGCGGAAGCAATCTATTTTGTTCCTCTGTCATGTCCTCGTTCACGCGCTGTAGTACACATGCTAGGCCTGTATGTGGCGCTGTGATGCCGCTTGCCACTGTACTAAAAATAATGATAAAAAAAAGCTTTATTTAACGAGTAAAGAGTAGAATGGCAGAGGAACTCAGGAAAGAAAATAAAAGTTATCGTAAAAGACCAAACAAACCACGAGCAGGGACGAAGACAGAGGTGAAAAATAGCATTTCAGGGGTTCCCAAAATGCCTTTTCCGTGTGGTTGAGACGCAGATAAACTTTGGGTAAGACTGAGAATTCACTCACGTCAGTCCACACACGGCGTCCGTGTGCCACACAAACAGATACTGGCATTCGTCCGTTTCCAGCATGAACTCCGGGATGCCGACGCCTGCCGACGGGTTACAGTGGAACATGATGGTGGACGACACCATTTTGTTTTTCTCGCGGCCGCACGTCGACTCCGAGGGAACCATCACGTCCAGGTTTCCTCCTGACGGACGGAGAATAAACAAGCACAACGGGAATATCATCGAATTGGGACCTAAACACTCGAGTTCAGTCCAGAAAACTTGGACTTAGTTTTTCTTACCTTTGACGTAGTACTTGGCTTCGCTGGACGAGCCGATCCTGCGCCTGTAGGTGGCGTTGAGCTTCACCTGGCAGATGTTGGCGCCCACACAGCTGGACAGGGAGTTGTTGGTGATGCCCGACAACTGGATGTGGTAGATGTAGCGGTCGCCGTTGGGACGGATGTCTCCAGACGCCTGGTGGTGACTACGAGGAGAACAATTATGGGATGTAGTTGGATAGAGATTTTCTAGTCTCGATGAGCTGCTTAACGCGACAGTTTTCACCCATTCACACATGTCTTTGCTCAAGGACACATACACTCCTGATCAAAATTTTAAGACCAGTTGAAAAGCTTTGCACTGTTGGATCTTAAGAAGGTTCTAATTAGTGCTTCAAAATGCAACAATTTTTCAACTGGTCTTAAAATTTTGATCAGGAGTGTATAAACTAGCAGAGCCAGGAATTGAACCCACAACCTTCCAGTTGAAAGACAACTCCCTCACTCATTTACACACACAAACACTCACTCATATCCCTCCTACAATCACCATCAGACATTTTAAAGTAGTCAACATGTTGTCCAGCAGACTTTTACTTAAGTAATATTAATAAAAAAATGATTTCAACTTCTACCAAAGTCGTTTTCAGGTAACATAGTCAGGTAGTTGTACTCAAGTATACCTTTAAGCTACTTTACATAAGAGTCGTAGCTTGTACCAGGAGTAGAATCGAGTGTTACCTGAAGTACAGAGCTCCGAGGTCCAGGACGGTCCCTGTGTCCGGAACTTGTATCGTCCCGTTGACCATCTCCACCTCGCGCTGCTTCACCGCACACGACAACCGTGTCTCCCAGCCAATCACGAACTCACACGACGCCTCGTCCACTCTGCACACACGCACACACACACACACACACACACACAGGAGGGAGATTTTCAGAATATTTTCTACGTATGTTAAAAAAAATAAATTGCCCAAAAAACACACAACATATAAAATTAGATTCACTTCAGACAAATTTGTGTTTGCATGTGACTAAGTCTTCTGAGAAATCCCCCGTAGTGAACTTTACCCAGAGAAACTTTAAACCTCTTACTTTTAACACTGTTGCGTCATTACCTGTCAGTTAGAAGAGTAAACCAGTGTTCTCTCACACACTGGGATTTACATAAACAAAGATACGTGACTGAAGCTCAGAAAAGATGATTTCTTTTTTTCAAGGACGCTAAATTCATGGAGGTGTGTGTGCGTCTGTCACCTGGTGAGGACTGGATGTCCAACAGTGGAGCCACAGCTCAGCTGGATCAGCGTCTTCGCCTTCAGGCCGTTCCCACACACGTCGTCTCCTGCTGAATAACTGACGGAGATGTTTCCATCTGTAGAGAGAAGAAGGAGAAGAGGAGAAAACGTACGGTGGCCTGGAAGTGCAAACAAATTTACATATACTGAAACAAATTAACAAAAGCCACAGTTCTTACAGACAGTGAATGTCTCAATTGCTGCGTGTGACCCGGAAATGATACCGTGACTTGGTGACTTCTATGTGTTTTATAGGCGTCTCTTTAATTATTGCTGTTACATATTACTGTAACAAAGAAGTAAACAGCCGGACTACCGGCATTTTGCCTTTACCCCCCCCAGAATGCATTGCGTGTTGGTCATGAGTCTGCAGCGAGACCTACTTGAACTTTTTTTGACATAAACACTGTGTGAGCAACTCCATAGGAATGATAGGAGCCAAAGGGGCGGTGCTCTATCCAGTTCTCATAATACACCCATGACAAAACATCACTCGGTCACAAGTATCTTACGACACATAGAAGTCATGGTATCATTTCCGGGTCACGTGCAGCAACTGGGACGTTCCCTTTCCGTAAGAACTGTGGCTTTTGTTCATTTGTTTTGGTATCTGTAAAAGTGTTTCGCATTTTGCAAATTTCTTTTAGAAAATGTAAATTTGTTTCTATATTCTATATTCTACAAGTTTTGTAATACTGGTTTGCAAAACATGAATGGATTCTCACGTTTTATTCAAAATTCAATATTATTTCTATATTATACTCTTTACTCTGTTGACCAAAGATTATGACTTTCCTCTCATGATATTACGACTTTATTCTCATATTATTAGACTTTACTCCCGAAAGATTACGACTTTACTCTCGAAAGATTACACAGTTTTTGGCCCTGATGCTCCGTCGTACACTTAAATAAAAAAACGACAACAGGGATGATTAGAGAAGATCACTCACCACTGATGGTCATTTTCTGAGTGTAAACTCGGCCCAGAGTCTGAGTCACACCTGAAGCCAGGCGTCGACACACGGTGGCTCCTTCAGGACAACCTGGCAAACCGTGGTTGATTTGCTGACACAGGTTGATAAAATACCTGCCGACACACAGACAGGAAAAAAAGCTTAGAGTTAAAAATCATGAAACAGTAAAAAGTGGCGGCTCAGGTGCTTCGTGTAACGGTTCGGCCAATTTTTGAAATGAAAGTGAAGATAGAGATGATAAAGAAGAGAAGACGGAGGGAGAGGATGTAAATAAAATGGAAATTAGAGACAAACATAAACATTTAAAGTAATAAAGCATGAACATGAAAAGCAGGTAATAAATAACTAAACACCCCGGACTTACGAGTCTCCTTTGTGGCTGAACTTCCACGGCGCGGTGAGGGAGGACAGGGTCCGGAGGTCAAAGGTCTGATGCTGGCTGACCAGCTTGCACTCCATCTTCTTGGGCGGACAAACGCCGCTGGTCTTCCACTGGAACGTGGCCGAACAGCCCGCTGTCTCAGAGAGCAGCTGCGGCATGCCGTGGCCCACGGCGTGGTCGCAGGTGAACAAGATGGAGGACTGGCGTTTACCCGAGACTGCGGGGGACAAAAGAGACGGAGACGATTTAAGAGAGACAGCTTTGGGCTGCACAGTAGATCAAAACGAGTGAAAAATCTAAATCAAAAGACCCTGAAGTTATGTGATAAATGCAAGTTTTTTTTTAACGTGCCGTTTAGCATCATTGTTTTTATTGTGTTACGTCCAAGTCTAAGACAAATTTCCTTATTGGACAATAAAGAATAAATCAATAATGACTGATAAAGAAAAAAACGTGCAACCTAAGTCACTAGAAGAAAACATAAGCAGTTATTTAAGTAATTTTCTAAGTAAAAAAAACTAAGAAATATTTGATGAATTTAGGTTTCAAAGTGTATGAAAATCCTCATTTTTGGTTTTATATTTGAGTAAATTGAACATTCTGTGTGACTGGTTGGACAAAAGAGGACATTTAAAGGTGTAGAATTGGGATCTAAGATCTCGGAAGCACAGAGTTTTCTGTTGGTCTTTCACGCGTCACCTGCGTTGCAGAATCCCCACTTCCTGTCCGTGTCGTAGTTGCCGGTGGTGGCGCACCACTTCCTGCCGTCTGTCCTTTCGTCAGTGGTGCACTCGGTGTACGTCCTCCCCATGAGGATGAAGGGGAACACACACGCGTCGCCTTCAGTCGTCACTACAACGAGACACACAAGAAAAATCACCGTTTTTAAAACTCTGTCGATGGAAAAAAAAAACACATTTTCTGATTCTCAAACAATCAAATGAAGAGAGTGTTGGATTTACCTGGTGGACAGGGGTCTCCTCCGCCATACTGCATCAACACGGCCTGCTCTTCATGCTTAAAGTCCATGGTCATGGCTTTGCTGATGCCGTACGACACAGCGGACTTGTCGGTTCCAGAATCCGACACGCGGCAAACGGCGCTCTTCTTACACGCCGGCTCCGCCACCGACCCACAGACGTTGATGTGGTACGTGCCGGACGTTGCTGGGACCTGAAACATCCAGAGGTAACTTTTAATGCTGTGTTTAACAGGATGAGCTTCTCTGAACCTACAGTATGACTTAGAATGGTATGAGACGTGTGGTTGTATGATGCAGAGACACAAAGACGCAGCATGAGACGTGGACACTCTCAGTGGAAAAACACGATTTTAGCCACTTAACTTTGATCTTTAGCAGCTTGAGTCAGAATATGCTAAGAAAATGCTTTTCTTCTAACCTTATTGTAGACATTAGACAGCCTTTATTTCCAAGTGTAAACTACAAGTTTGCAAACCACTTACTGTCCTGCACCAAACCCCATAGAGAAAATCAACGTTCTTAGCTCGCGTGGACACAGGAGCTGCTGTTCGGTAACTTTGTGCCACTTTGGTAAATCTGAACAAAGTATTTCAGACACTGAAGTCTCAAAATGACACCTTTTAATTTAGTAACGGAGGCAGCAGTGGATCAACAACTCCTGTGCACTGTGATGTTAAATCACTGATTTTTCTAGGTGTGGTGAAGAGCGAGCGATTTACACGGTGGCTTTAATTTCAATTTGAAAAATAAAATAAAACCACAAATAAAGTGTAGGTTTTATTGGTTGAGCCTTTTCATAAGCGGCTAAAAATCTGTTTTTCCTCGTGTCGATGCCGGCAGCCATTTTAGGGCAAGAATCCATGTCTCAAGCTGCTCCTCTTTTCTTGTAATAAATTAAAATCACTGTGACGTAATCGTCTCACCTGCACTTCACCGGAGAGAGCTGAGAGGTCAAAGGTGAACTGCAGCTGGGTGTCGGTGAGCTGGCAGCCGCTGGTGTGCGTGGCATCGGGACAGACCACAGGCGTCGCCCACTCAAACAAATACACGCACTCCAGCTTCACCATTCGTGGAGAACCCTGGATTACACACAGATTAGGTTTGTAAATAACTGTGTGTGTGTGTGTTGTCATAAATGAATGAAAGAGAAGCGCAGACTCACCAGCTCCAGGCCTCTCTGACAGGTGAAGATGATGGTGGACGTGTAGTTCTGAGTCGGGTCTTCCTTACACTTGGTGGTGCTGTTGTAAGAGATGGACACTTCCCCCGTTGCGCTGTCGATCTCTGGACCGTTGGTTGTCCGTCCAATGTCCTGGAAAGAGACGGGAATGAAGGAATAAACGGCAAAAATCAAAAGGCTAAAATCATTTTCATTTGAACCCAGCTGATATCTCACCACTGGTGGTCCGTTATCAGGATCCATGCAGACGGCAGACCCGGCGGGGCAGCTGACCCCCGGGATGGGGTTCAGAGGAAGACAGACGTTGATGTAGAAGTCTGAGGATCGGTCACTTTGGTCCACAGCCTCATCTGAAAGCAGAGAGAGCAAGAGAAACAGAGACTAATGTTCACATTTAAAAAGCCACAGCACGCTTGTCAAAAATGTCTCAACCAGGGAGGTAAATCCTGGGTTCCCACCCACACCTTCTATGACATCAACTTTTCAAGGACTTTCCAGGACCAATTCCCTCCAATTCAAGGAGCACATGTGCTAAAACAGAACTTGGTGAATAAATAAGAACCTTTGATGAATAAAAGGCTTTGCTCACTGACCTGTTGCTGTGTAGTAACCGTTGATGTGAATCAGAGGAGTCAGGTCGAGGAGAGAAGAGCCGTTCTGGATTGAACACTTCACCTGAAACCAAACAAGCAGAATGATCCAGTTTTATAGAAGCTATAAAATGAGACAGAAAAGAAAGACACAACAAGAAAAGAAAAGTAACAAGGATTTTAGGAGAACTGAGTCAAGATTTTGTTTAAATTTAAATAATAAAAAAGCAAGGACACAAACCCTGCCTCTGCTGCATATGAATACATTAGTATACACTTTATCTCATGGAATCTGTGTATGTATGTATTGGATTTATCAAAAAAAATGACTCAATTCCAAACTGTGCTACTCCCCTAGAAAAATAAGACGCATTCTCTTTACTTACTTTATTATTAAAAATGTTACATAATAAATAAATAAATGAATCATTCTATGTTCAGACTATTAACATATCCACACATCTGTTTCTGTGGGATTTGGTTTCTTTCCTTATATGTGAATATTTCAAATTAAAAAATACATATTTTAACTTCCAAAATATTCCAAAAAATGTTGTTTCAATAAATATTAATTCAATAAAATTACAAATCTTTATATTTAAAATAGAACATAAAATAAATATTTAGTGTCTATTGAGCGACAAACGTGCAGATGTACTTACAGGCTGTTCACAGAGCAGTGGTGTGTGGAAAGAGAAGAAGTGTGTGCAGGTTTGTGCGTCAGAGTCAATGAGGACCGGTTGCTGAGGAGCTGAGCCCATGTTAGGTGGTCTACAGGAAAACAAGGTAAAATGAGTTATTAGTCACTGAATAATAAAGTCTTACGACGACTAAATGAATTAAGAGACATGATTTATTTAGTCAAATGCAAATGCAAATGCAAGTTTAAGTATTATTAAAGTTGAAAAGAAAAAGAATAAATATCTTTATGAAGGTTATAGTGTTACATTTTTATCTAAAATAACTGGAAAGTAAAAATTAAAGTTATAAAACGTCCTTTTTATGAATAATTAACTGTATATTTTAAGTTTATACGTCTTTTCCTAGATGAAAATCAAGCACCTTTTGAGCATAGGTCCATTTTCAGCTGTAGTTAATGACATCTTTATAAGGAATAAAAACTCAAACGTGATTATATCACATTGAAAGATTTCCTCCATCTAATCAGTGAAATATTCAGTCACACGTATATTTTATTGTGAAGGAAGCATTTTCAATCACTTTATCCAGAAAATTCAAACGCTTCTGAAAACCTTGAACATTCAGTGACTAAATTGGTTAAGTAATAATATAATAAAAGCAGAAACAGAGCAGAGGAGGAGGAGGAAGTACCTGCAGATGAAGTGAATGACTGTGCTGTGTTTCAGGTTTGGATTTGCCGCACAGGGACCTCCTCCTTCATACGTCAGCTCCACCACGTGATCCTTGTACGAGAGTTTCCTGCTCACCTGACCTCCGCTCACGGCTGTGTTCGTCTCCTTAATACACACGGCTGGACAAAAAAACCCAAAAAACTCAATATTAAAAAAGGTGCAACAATCAGACTTTGGAGAAACTACACAAGTGAATAAATCAAAAATTCACTTTCTAATGAATAACGTTGGAGAAAATTCACATTTTTGTTGTTTACGTTCTTGTTAAAAGTCCGGTTTTAGTCGGACTAAGACAATAATTCTGTTATGTAATGTCACGTTAGTCCGACTAAGATCAAGCTCGTCTTAGTCGGACTAATTGACAAACGTCAGAAGCTTTCAGATTTAATTTCACGGTACGTCCATTTA
This sequence comes from Solea senegalensis, assembly GCF_019176455.1. NCBI lineage: Eukaryota > Metazoa > Chordata > Actinopteri > Pleuronectiformes > Soleidae > Solea > Solea senegalensis. The sequence goes on from NC_058037.1 coordinate 19,285,775, forward strand.
AATCCAGGGATTTTTTAAAACCCACGACATGTGATGGACTTTATGTCGACAGGCTTTTACAACAACAGGTGACCAAAGTGCTTTACAAAATAAAAGCGTAACGGACAAACGGCATTAGAAACACAAAGTATAGAAAAAACAAATCCGTGTGACATTAAACCAAAGCGTGAAAATAATTCTGAATATCTACATTGACTTTATGTCTTTTTGTCAGATTTTAGTCACATTACGTTGAAGGTTGTTGAGTAAATGATTGGATTAAAATGCAGCAGAGAATTCAGGACTCCATTTGTGAGTTTTAAACATGAACAAAATATCAGTGAATGCTGAGCATTTTTGCCATTTTCTCACCCACAGCTTTAATTATATATATATATATATATATGAATCTGGCATATGTAACCAAACAGTGGCTGTGGGTGCAGATCAAACATTCACCTGAATATTTTGCGTAAATATAATAACGTCTGTACAGCCTTGGCTGAGGCGTGAGTTCGGTAAAAGAGCAGTGAATCATTGAAGATTTCAGGTCTGTCATTATTTTACTCTTTATCTCTGCTCTGTGTGTCGGCGTGACAGCAGTGACGCACATGCTCAGTGTTTCATGACGGATTCATAGTTTGGTTTTGTTTTTTTCTCCCCGGACAGGAGGCGTCTTAAATTCCAGGAAAAAAGAAGACTATTTTCCAGGAAGTAGTAGAGAATCTTTAATGATTTGTGGGCTTTTTGTCTTAAGACAAAAAGATAAGAGAATCTTGGCCCGAGCCTGGCCCTGGCACTAGGGGGTGGAGCCTAAGCCAGAGCCCAGCCTGGTTTTATTTCAACTTCAGCTGTGTTCACACAAAAATAAAACAAAAATACCCCCTTGTTTGTAAAATGGCCAGCAGCACACACCTGTATCTGGGCTGCATCCAGTGTTGACCATGTTCCCACAGATGTTCATGCGGAACATCTTCCTGTGTTCCTGGTGGTCGTAGACGGTGTAACCGCCTTCTTTTGTCAGTGAGTTCAGGTCAAACAGGTGACCTTTGAGAGGGGAGAGAGAGAGAGAGACAGAGAGACATGTTAAAGGTCTGTATCCTGAGGCTCACGTGTTGCTGTTGTTGTTGTTTGTTTTGTTTTTTTGATGGTCCGACCTGTCGCTGGGTTGGTGACCCTGCAGTCGTCGTGTTGCGTGCTGTTCAGAGGACAAGCAGCAGCTGTTAACCACAGGAAGGTGTAGACGCAGTCCTCCAGAGCGGAGATCAGAGTGGGCCGGGAGTCCTGGAGACAGAGAGACAGACAGGGAGAGACAGAATAGAGAGAGAGAGACAGAGTTAGAGACAGAGACAGACAGACAGGGAGAGACAGAATTGAGAGAGAGAGAGAGAGAGAGAGAGAGAGAGAGAAGAGAGAGAGAGACAGAGTTAGAGAGAAAGAGAGAGACAGAGTTAGAGACAGAGACAGAATTAGAGAGAGAGAGAGAAAGACAGAGTTAGAGACAGAGACAGGGAGACAGAATTAGAGAGAGAGAGAGACAGAGAGTTAGAGACAGAGACAGACAGACAGGGAGAGACAGAATTAGAGAGAGAGAGACAGAGTTAGAGAGAAAGAGAGAGAAAGACAGAGACAGACAGGGAGAGACATAGTTACAGAGAGAGATGACAGAGTTAGAGAAAGAGCGAGAGAGACAGACAGACAGACAGGGAGAGACAGAATTAGAGAGAGAGAGACAGAGTTAGAGAGAGAGACAGAGTTAGAGAGAGAGGAGAGAGACAGGGAGAGACAGAATTAGAGAGAGAGACAGAGTTAGAGAGAGACAGACAGACAGAGAGACAGAATTAGAGAGAGAGAGACAGAGTTAGAGAGAGACAGGGAGAGACAGAATTAGAGAGAGCGAGAGAGACAGAGTTAGTTAGAGAGAGAGAGAGAGAGAGACAGACAGAGAGTTAGAGACAGAGACAGACAGGGAGAGACATAGTTAGAGAGAGAGACATAGTTAGAGAGAGAGAGACATAGTTAGAGAAAGGGAGACAGAGAGAGATGTGAGAGTTAGAGAAAGAGAGACAGAGAGAGAAACAAAGAGACAGAAAGACAAGTGTTTCCTTTCTTCACCCAAGTGTGCTAACATGTGACAAACAGCTGCTGTTGACAGGAAGAAAAACAAATCCCTCACCACTTTGTCTCTGTCACACTTGAAGCGGATGATGCTGCTGCGGGTTCGGCGTCCGTCGGGACACGTCTGTCCGCTGGTGTACTGCAGCTTCAGGACGCTTCCGTCCCACGTGGGACCGGACTCCACCTGTCCCAGGCTCAGGTACTCGTCTCCCACCTTCCCACAGGACGCCGCGTTGGACGGACACTTCCACGAACCTGACGCAAGGGGAACAGAAGAAAACGCAATTTCAGGAATAACACGACTCCATAGAGAAAACCAACAATTTAACATCACAGCACACAGGAGTTGTTGATCCGCCGCTGCCTCCGTCTCTATGTTCAAATGTGCTGATTTTTGGTGTTTGAAATCCATAATTCTAATTTACTGTAGTGGCACAAATTCACCACACGAGGCAGCAGTAGACCAGCAGCTCCCGTCTCCCTACGAGATAAAAATTGATGATTTTCTCTATGGAATTTGGTGCAGGAAAGTGAGCGGTCAACAAACTTCAGTTTCCAGACAGAAAAGTCTGTGTTTATTCTGTTAAATGGATAAAATCAGGGGGGTTTCTGTGTTTCTCTGTGCTCTGTAATGTTTTTAGGGTGGGACAAAAATCAAGGCCTTAGGATGGATTCAAGCACTCAAAGGCAGCAAAAACACACTTTTGACAAATCAGGTTTTACTGAATAAACTCAACACCGACCTTCCTGCTGCACCAGCGACCGGCAGACGTTGATGTAGAAGCGTTTGTCCGTGCTCGCGGTCGGCATCTCCGCCTCCCAGTTGCGGGAGTCCAGAGCCAGAGGCGAGAGGTCGTACGAGAGGCCCTGACCGTCACTGAGGACAAAACACGTAACATTAGTTTTTAACCAGTTATGTAAAGAAGAGACGAGACATGGCGGGATCAGAGGAAGAAAATGGAGATCAGAGGAGGAGAAGGCTGGATTGTGGTTACTTGTAGGAGCAGCTGGTGGTTTTGACCGGGACACAGGCCAGAGCGGTGGGCCAGCTGAACAGGTAGGTGCAGTCTGGAGTCTCTTTGATGAACTCTGGCACTCCCTGAACAAGCAAAGCAACAAAGACACACACAGATTTTAAACATGACTCAAGATACGGTCATGTACAGTATTTCAGGGCAACTATACAGTTGCAGCACAGCTTAATTCTACTCGGTTTGGTATAGTTCCTCTTCAACGTGGGCGGAGTCGTCGTAGCACGGCTGCGTGAAACTGCCGTGACGAGGTTTTACCAGCGACACAAACACACAAACTAGTGACTTGTAAAGCAGTTGTTTTCGGTGTAACTGAATCATTAGAATCGTTCAGTACTTCCTGCATGAGCGGGGACACTGAACTGAAATACCACTGAAATGGTCGTGACTCACCGGATTTCAGCAGCGCTGTCGCTAAATACACCAGACTCCTCTGATAATATTAATATTGAGACATTTTAGACATTTTCTTTGCTTCTTTGTTGGAGATTAACTTTAATGTTTTCAGGGATTCTTAAGTCTTTTTAAATGATCTACGATCACATGATCAATCAGCTCAGCCCACTTAAAAGTACCAAGTACCGGGTACAATCACTAATGAAAAACTGTGCAACTGCGCAGTGGAAAATCTGTATATACATATATGTATATACATATATGTACATATATACATATATATACATATATATATACATATATATATATATATATATATATACATATACATATATATACATATATACACATATATACATACATATACACATATATATATATATATATATATACAGTACATATATATATACACACATACATTTATATATTTATATATATATATATTTAATTGAATCTATTGTTTTTGTGTGTGTGAAAGTGTGGGATGACCCTGTGACTGTGAAACACCCACAGCCTCGTCTTCACATTCTCATCATTAACACTAATATTGATATAAATATCGGAATTGAACATGTTACGGTTACTGTAACCACCCGTCTCTCTCTGCTATTTGCTTCCGTTACAATTCCCTACTATTTCTTTTTTTTTTTACTGCATTTTACATTTCTGTATAATCTGCATTTCCTCTCACATGACACAGACTTCCTGTTTCTTCCATTTGTTTTTTCCTCCGGTTTTTATACAAATAAAACTGACTTGACTTGACAGTTCCGCTTTAATGAGAGACCCCAAATGACGCACACAAGGACAACAAAGGCGTTCTTTTCTATTAGCACGAGGAGGATAAAGCGGTAGTAGATGATGGATGGACAGTTTCGGTTGTCAATGAAAGTGTCCTAGGAAGTACAGCTACATAAACCTTTGTGTGTGTGTGTGTGTGTGTGTGTGTGTGTGTGTGTGTGTGTGTGCGTGCGTGTCTCTCAGACTCACAGGTTTCCTGTCTGGGTGGCAGGAGAAGTAAATCTCTGTCGACCTCTGGTAAAGCTTGTGACACACCTCTCCGCTGGTGTAGTTCAGGATGAGCTGGTCTCCCACGTAGCTCAGGATCTGGTTCGCCATTCCTGCAGGAGCGGGAGTTTACACGATATTATGACACGACATTAAGACTGAAGCGGCTGCTACGTCCCCCACGTCATCACAGTTCACTTATTCTAAGTGTGTTGGACGTCGTCCCATCCCTCGTACCTGCAATCTTGTGTTGCTGTCCGTCCACCTGGCAGGACGAGACGGTTTCGATGCCCGTGACGGCGTGTGTGCACACGCCTCTCCGCAGCCCCTCGCAGACGGACAGGTGGTAGATGTACTTGCCGCTCCTCACCGGGTAATCCTGTCCCTTCAGGGAGCTCAGGTTGAACTCGTAGCCGGTCTTCGGGTCACGGACGCGACACTCTGAACCTGAAAACACGAGCTCACAGTCAGCGACAGAAACTTCACGTACATTTTCAAATATCAGTGTCTGTGTGTGTTTACCCTGAGACTTCCTGATGGGACAGGCATCAGACGTCCTCCAGATGAAGACGTACTCGCAGCCGTCTTTGCGATCGAACATGGGGGAGCCCTGGAAAATGCAGACGCGTCATGAGTGAGCCAACACGTCACGCTTCAGATAAGACGTAAACAAGGCTCCCACAGCTTGTTGACATGAAATTCAAGGACTTTTCAAAGACTTTCCAGGTCCAATTCCCTCAAATTCAAGGAATGAATGTGCCGACACTTTTTAACCCTTTAACACCCGAGCCTCAATATGTCAGCTGCTCTTTTTAGCTTATTTTAACCATAAAAAGGTCAGAAAAAAAGTGTTTTTGTCCATTTTTCCAGAGTAACTTTCACTATCTGGCAGTTATTTAGGGTATAAACAATTAAAAATTAAGAAAAACAAAAGGACTTTGCAGAATAAAACATATATAAAGTAACATTTGTTGGAATTATTTTGTCTCAATGTCCAAAAATAAGCCAAAAAAAAAAAAGGAAACTACTGTATGTACAATCATTGCTGATTCACCTTGAAGTTACCGTAAATTTCGGCCTATTGAGCGCACCTGACTATAAGCCACAGGTTTTCATGTTGTAACCAGTAGCGGCGCCAGGATTCAATTTACACAGAAAGACGCTGAAGTTTATTTTCGTTGTTGTTTTAATTAAAACAACGTAATTTAAACACGGGGTGAACATGCCTGCATGTTTAGAAAATAAAACACTGCACCAACACGACAGTAAGACGCCTGGTTAGAAAAGAAAACACTGTAAAACCACCAGAAAAGTCATTGGTCGCTATCTTCATCTTTTTCTTGCGCACTAAAGTCACTGAAGTCTTCAACACATAATCTTTCCCAGCGTCTGTCTCACTTTGGGGTTTACTGCTAGAGAGTGCCCCCCGGTGGCCGTTAGCTGGTAAAAATCTATAAATTAGCGGCACAGTTGTATAGGCCGCAGGGTTCAAAGCGTAGGAAAAAAGTAGCGGCTTATAGGCCGAAATTTACGGTACTATCATGACCACACGAGGGCGTTGATGTACAACTTCTCAGCTTTCAGAATTACGGTAACGCAAATTGTGCAAAACGTGTCATCTGTGATGCACTCGGTGTTAAAGGGTTAACTTGTATTTTAAAAGTCTGTTTTTAGTCAGAACTAAACCAATAGTTCAGTTTTTGTGCTCTAATATCATGTAAATGTACTTACTAATCGGGTCAAAGACCAGAAGTCGGGAGTCGCTGTCCGTCTGGAACTCGTTCCCCAGGTTTTCTCCGTCAACATCCAACAAAATAATTGTAAATATCCAAAGTTAGACATTAACAATTATTTTTGTCGGATGTTGACAGGGAACGAGTTCCAGACGGACAGTGACTCCAAGCCAGTGACGACCAAAAATTCAGTAGCCAATCAGCAGGCAGCTTCCTAAGACCCGCCCACAAACAATAAACCAATAACAAACCAGCGAGTGCAAAGAAAGTGCACTTTCAAACAATAAAATACAATATTTTTGAATGATTTAAATCAATATTTTATTTGCTTCTTAAAAAAAGTGTTGTAAATATGGACACAAATCTAATTCCATAGATTTGTGTCCATATTTACAACACTTTTTTTAAGAAGCAAATAAAATATCGAAAATATATTTGGTCACTACTCACTGGATAGTCGTCACACTGCAGGATGATGCGCGTGGAGTAGCGCGCCGAGGGACTGCACTGGTCCCCGTTCTGGTACGTGATGCTGATGGCGCCGCCCTCCGCGACCTTCGGCGCCGACTGCACGTAACCCAGGTTGTAACTCCTGCCGTCGATGACACCGCAGGATCCCAGGAGACCGACTGAAGAGAAAAGACAGTTTCACTTTAATCCTAATATTACACTGATTTACTCTGGTCCCACTGGTGAGTCACTAAAGGTGCAGTGTGTCAAACTCAAACGATGTTTAGGTTTGTCCATTATGGGCTACTGTAAAATCACGGTGGTCCAAAATGGCCGCCTCCCAAGATATAAATAGATATATGTAGACAATTCTGCACAATCAGGTGATTTGTAGACCTTTTTGTGTCTTCAATTTCATTTAAATTGCACACAATAGACCTTTAATAGAGTTGGTATTGCATTGCGTTTAAATAAAGTTGTAGCTTTTATGTTTTAATTTAGTTTATGATTTTCATAATGAATGTCAGGAAACAGGAAGCATGGATTGTCAGTAAACAAGTCAAATTTTCAAAATAAAATTAAGAGCAGCATAAAAATCAAATATTACTAATTACTAAAATAGATTTTTTTTTTGATAAATCAAACGATAGACAAATAAACTTTGTAGGAAACTGTCAGTTTCACTTTAATGCAAAACAGTAAAACAATTTAGCATAAATAATAAACTTTAGGACGAAAATAGACCAAAACTTTACTGGCAGAGAAGAAAAAGTTCAATATTTGGCTGCAAAATACAAAATGACAACACATCTAATCTAATCTTCACAAATTCACTTCTAATAACAATATATAAAAAAAAACTTAACACGAGTGTGTTGTGTGACATTTTGACATTACAGTGAAAGAAACACTTTCACTCACCTGGACATCCTGTGACTGGAGGCAGAGGTTTGCACACGTTGATGTAAAAGCTGCGCGACTTGACTGAGTCGGTATCTATGGCGATCCAGGGACTGTCTCCTTCGTCCCGGGCCAGGTGACTCAGGTCGTATTCGTTCCCGTGAGGATCTGGAGGAATTACAAAAATTACAAAAATCTCATTTACTGAGTCAACAAAAATATGACATAAATAATCATTTAAGAAAACGGATTTTTTACTTAAAAATAAAACTACAATAAAACGTGTGTGTTCATACCGGTGATCAGGCAGTCGACGGGGGAGGGGACGCAGGCCAGAGCGGTGGAGAACTCGAAGAGGACGTCGTGGACCACGTGGTTGGGCAGAGAGCTCAGCTCCTCGCGCAGCACTTTCAGCGAACCCGCGTGAGAGTTGGGATCGCACACAAAGTTTATGGTGAAGGTGTCGCGAGTCGCTGAGGAGGAGGAGGAGGAGGAGGAGATGAAGAAGAGTCAATAAATATGTACATTTAAAGGGTTTTAAAGAGAATCATAACAAATGTGGTGACAGAGGCCTGTGGGTGCAAATTTGCTCAAATCTGACTCATCTGTATTCAAAAAAATGAATGTACGGGAGTTTAATGTGCATTTTTCTAATTTTTGTGACTTGTTTCACTCATATTTACCATTGACTTACTTTTACAAGAAGCCTTTTGAAGACAATGTTTTATAAAAACAAAAACTTGTGAGATGCCAAATGCCCCAAATTTATCATTTAAAATTGAGGATTTATTGACATAAGTTGAATAAACTACCTATTAATATGTTTACATGAGTGTAAAAATCACTTGATTTGGTTTGGGGTCAGGAGAGGGCGCCGGTGAAATTATAATTATTCTGTGAATAACTCACAGTTCATGTCCAAATAAAACGGTTTGTTTTGGTGTAAATTACGTGATTTTAAACACATTTTGTTGCAGAATGAATCAACAAATGAAAAAAACAGACATAAATAACCAACTATAACTCGGATTTACGACACAAACGTAGAAGAGCGACACCCTTTCTGGTGCACGAAGGCCACCGTGGGTCCCCGACTACGTCTCGCCACTAGATGTCACTCATTCTCACACACCGGGACCTTTTAAATGTGTGTGTGAGGTCACCTGTGGGGTCGTCCAGCGGCCCCTTGTACGTCAGTTGGAGGAGACCGTCGGTGGAATACTGCAGCGTCCTCTCCACGCCCACTGGACTGGAGACGTGTCCGTCATACAGCTCACAGCCAGCCACGCCCTGACCACACCCCGCCATGTCTGAGCAGATGTTCACCTGGATGAATGGATGATGAAGCAGGTGTTAGTGTTTGTGCTCTTTGTTTATCATCTTTATTTTTAATATTCTTGCATTTAACTCCAACAATTAAGATTTTATTCTATGTGCATGAGGAAAAGATCATAAAAATAGGACAAAAAGATTACAATTTCAACCCTACTTCACGCTATTCATGTAAAAAATACAGCCCCTAAATAAATGAATTTAGTTAGGTTTTATGTTTTAAGTTGTTTTTATTTTTTAAAGTTTAAATTTATTGATCTTTTGAGACGATTCCCAAAATATTATAAATATAGAGTTTGTGGTCAATTAACCTGGCTCCACTACAACAATTGAATATAATTAGATTTTTTTATTATTGTTATTCAGGTTTTTTGGTTTGTGTTCAGTTACACACCAGGTTTTTTTTAACAATAAACTCAAAACATATTTATTTAGAACAGCTTTAAATAATCACTAAAACAACGACACTTTCCCACTCTACTTAATCCTACAATTTCTAATTTTACTGACTCTTTTACAATGACATTTTCCCCCATTCTCGCTATGTTATTGCATGTTTTTATGATTTATTTTTTGCTAGTGCTACAAGTGCTATATAAATAGACATTGATTTGATTTATATCAAGATAATAATGTTAGATTAGTTTAGATTCCAGACCAAAACAGTAACTAAACAGCGCCAAACATATTCAGACATACGGATTTCAAGTGAAACAAGACAATTATGTTATTGATGGGAGTATATGTATCACTAAATATTATTATATAACATACAGGACAGCTGCGTCATCTACTGTAGGAAAAACACGTCATTCATTACCAGGAAGTCTTTTCCATTAGCGCTCTGCTTGTATCCAGACTCTGTCGCCAAAGGCAGGAGGTTAAATTCAAAACCAGTGTTGGGATCGACGACGGCACAGCTCTGAGACGTAAAGACAACAACAACAAAAAAAAGACATATATGAACTAGTCATTAGATATTAAGTAAAAAAAATAAATAAACCTATATACTAATCTGTCTAATCTGGTCTTTGTTGAACCAGGGATGATGATAATTGACTTGTTGTCGTCACGTCTGTGAACTCACGTTGTTCTTGGTGGTTTTGATGGCACAGGCCGCTCGGGTCTCCCACATGAAGTTGGCAGTACAGTTCTGGTACATGAGGAAGCGCGGGCCTGCAGACTGAACACACACACACACACAGAGTTACACACTAACTAGAGAACAAGGAAACACGACTATAATGTAAAAGTGAAATGTTATAATAGTGTTTTTATTTGCAGTGTAAATGGTTTCTATCACCGGGTAAATAACACACAACGAGCAGCTGTTTGTCTACAGACTTCACACAGGACTGAGGCGGACAAGCTGTCGTGTTTGTTTCTGCAACGTTGTCAATCAAAAACTGGCTCCGCCTTTCAGACACTTCCTCCAATCATCACACAGGAGCCCAGCGTCCTCGCCCCACCCACTGCTCCATTGACTCCCAGAAACTACTACTAAACAAAATGACTACTAAAACTACTATCACAACTACTACTCAGACGACTACTACCAGAACTACTGAACTACCTGTAAAGCAACTAATAAAAACCTAAAAACAATACTACCAACTACTACCAAACTTTCACCAAAGTTCCCTCATTCATGTGAGCAGCGCCACCGTGAGGACACATGAAGTAGTGACACCAGTGACTGTTGACTGCTTTAAGGATCTTTTTACAGTGCAGACACAGAGGCGTTGACGTACCACAGTTCCTCTGGAGCAGACCAGGTGGATGCGTGTCGTGTACGTGAGCTTCAGACCCTCAGACTCGCAGACGGAGCCGTCGGTGAACTCCAGCAGCAGTTTGTCTTGTCCCTCCACGACGGGACCGCGCTTGGAAACTCCCATGTTACTCACGGCGACCACTTCCTCCAGAATCCCCTGAGGGAGCGGAGAACAGGACAATGACAAATGTCAGTTTTAATGATTTTTCAGCCCCTTAAATGTAAATATTTCCAGTTATCGTTGATTTTTAAGCCTCTTAAATGTGAATATTTCCTGGGTTTCTTTTTTTCAGCTTCTTAAATGTTAGTATTTCAGATTTTCTTTGATTTTCCAGCTTGTAAAATGTGAATATTTCCAGTTATCTTTGATTTTTAAGCCTCTTAAATGTGAATATTTCCAGTTATCTTTGATTTTTAAGCCTCTTAAATGTGAATATTTCCTGGGTTTCTTTTTTTCAGCTTCTTGAATGTTAATATTTCAGATTTTCTTTGATTTTCCAGCTTGTAAAATGTGAATATTTCCTGTTTTCTTTGATTTTTTTTTAATTTTCTTGCCCTTAAATGTGAATATTTCCAGTTATCTTTGATTTTTTAAGCCTCTCATGATTTTAAGCCCTCTTAAATGTAATATTTCAGTTATCTTTGATTTTTAAGCCTCTTAAATGTGAATATTTCCAGTTATCTTTGATTTTTAAGCCTCTTAAATGTGAATATTTCCAGTTATCTTTGATTTTTAAGCCTCTTAAATGTGAATATTTCCTGGGTTCCTTTTTTTCAGCTTCTTAAATGTTAATATTTCAGATTTTCCAGCTTGTAAAATGTGAATATTTCCAGTTATCTTTTGATTTTTAAGCCTCTTAAATGTGAATATTTCCTGGTTTCTTTTTTCAGCTAGCAGATATTAATATTTCAGATTTTCCAGCTTGTAAAATGTGAATATTTCCTGTTTTCTTTGATTTTTAAGCCTCTTAAATGTGAATATTTCCTGGGTTCCTTTTTCAGTTTCTTAAATGTTAATATTTCAGATTTTCCAACTTGTAAAATGTGAATATTTCCAGTTATCTTTGATTTTTAAGCCTCTTAAATGTGAATATTTCCTGGGTTTCTTTTTTCAGCTTCTTGAATGTTAATATTTCAGATTTTCCAGCTTGTAAAATGTGAATATTTCCTGTTTTCTTTGATTTTTAAGCCTCTTAAATGTGAATATTTCCAGTTATCTTTGATTTTTAAGCCTCTTAAATGTGAATATTTCCAGTTATCTTTGATTTCTAAGCCTCTTAAATGTGAATATTTCCTGGGTTTCTTTTTTTCAGCTTCTTAAATGTTAATATTTCAGATTTTCTTTGATTTTCCAGCTTGTAAAATGTGAATATTTCCTGTTTTCTTTGATTTTTTCAAAACAAAGACATTTGAGAACATGATTATTTCCAGGGTTAAGAAACATTTTCCAACATTATTATGAGTTTGTGTCCCAAGTAACAGCTGATATAGTCATGTCATTAAAACCAGGCTATATTTTCCTGACTTTTGCTGATTCATTACTTTATTTCACTCATTCATTCATTCAAACCTCCACACTGAGTGGGAGTGTTCCCTGACCATGTCTTTCACTTTTAAGGATTTCTTTGTTATCTGGAGCAAAGAAATTAAGAAATAATTCACATTTAAGAAGCAGAAACAATGTGAATAATGATTATTTATGCATGAAATGAATTTACAAGCACATTTTCACCACAATTTTCCTTGGTTTTATAAAACACACAATTCAGTTAAAGTTTGTCATCGTTCCTAGTTTTTAACGAAAATGCTTTTTCAATTTTAGTTGTGGTTGTGTTTGTGTGAACTCGCCTGCTCTGGGATGTACTTCATCTGGCAGACGGACGCGTGGCGGTCGCAGCCCGGCACGGCGCTGATCGGCCGGCACACGTTGATGTAGTACTTCCTCAGGTTGGTGGTGTCCGACAGATCCATGGACTGCCAGTTGCTGTTGGTGACGGAGCGAGACAGACTAGGAACACAAGAATTAAAGAGAGTTTTTAAAATACGGTTCATTTGTTACCGCGGCCTAAAGAGAAGGCGACGCGTTACCTGGACAAGTCGTACTGCTCCAGCGTCAGCGGATCGGTCACCAGACACTCGTGAGGCCTCTCGGGACAAGCGTAGGACGTGTACCAGCGGAAGTTATACGTGTACTTGTCTTCAACCTGCGCTCACAAAGAGAAAAGGCGCGGCTTTAAATTTACATGTTAACCAAAGATTTACAAAGACCCGGGAGATAAAAACGGTTAGAACTAAAACGTAGACAAATTATCCTTCAATTATCTGGCCAGAAAAAATTGCTGCTAAGATCAAAAAAGGCGTAATTTGACAGTTGAGTTTTTTTAATGAGCTGCATTATGTATTAAATAGGTTATTTTTATTGAAAATACTGTATATAAGTGCGCTGGAGTGCAGACTGCAAAACATGAGTGATTTCAACCAAGCACCAACTTGTCGATGATTGATTTGGAATAAAAAACAGAATAGAATTTAACAAAGCATAAAATCATCAGACAAACACGAGATAGAATTAAGAGACAATTGTAGAAGACAAAAGACAATAAAACGGACACAGATTTATCCACCTCATTCCTCTCCCCCCCGTTATACCCTGCATGCATGAATTATGGGAATTACTGTCAAATCATCACAAATTCTGATTAGAAAAGGATATAATCTGGATTTATGTTGAAGTTAACTCAGTTTTTAGTGTTTGCCTTCACCCCCCTTTAACTGCTTTAACTAAAAATTGGTTTTTATTTACATATTTTTGCACTTTTGCACCATAGTTTTTACTTTTTTTCTTGTTTGTTTCTTGTCTGTTAATATTTGTGTCAAGAAAACAAAAAATTCAAACAACGCTGAGAGTAACAGACTTAAATGGACTCTTTTTGGTGATATTTTAACAGTGTAAATCTCAGATTAGAACAATGTCGAGGATTAAGTTAACTCGGACAAATCAGTATCTACACAGCAATCGCGTTCTGTCAATCATGGGACACAATCTTATGTCTTAGTCTGGGTTTTAGTTTCCACATCAGGTGATTTTCAGACTGTAGGATAATAGCAAGCCTCCACTTCCACTTTGATTTGACACTGGAAAGAAACGGCGTTCGGCTAATTCTGCGTTTCTCTCGTCGCTTCTCCGGGAATAAAGTGGATTAGCTCAAAAACAACCGGTCACAGAATGACCCACGTATCGCTCGAACCTCTTGCTTGAACAACGTAAAGGAAAAGGGGAAAGTTTCCGGGAGTTTAACCTGGTATTCTGGACTCCCAGCTCCGGCTTCTGGGTCACAGAGGAAGGAGATGAGCGTGGATCTGCGCGTGTGCTCTTTGTTGTTGTACTGCGAGCCGTTGGCGTAGCTCAGCTGGATCAGGCCGTCGTAGTACGACAGGCGAGCGTTCGCTTCCCCGAGATTCCAAGAACTAAACAAACAAACAAAAGTATGATATCGTACAATTCACAAGCAGAAAAATCATTAAAGGACTAAAAGAATCACCTCTTTTCAACCTGACACGCTCCGGCCGTCGCGGGACAGTTGGCGGCTTTGACGGCGCCGCACACGTTGACGTAGTAGTCGTAGTTCCCGCTGGTGACGTTGTAGAAGCCGCCGTCTTTGGTGAGAGGCGACAAGTCGAAGGAGAAGCCTGTGGAGGAGCAGCAGCAGCAGCAGAGGTGAGATCACAGAGAGGGGTAAGTACAGCGGAGCAGCCACCAGAGGGCAGCACAGGCTTCTCCTTCTCCTCAACGTCATTCAAACACCCGGAAGTGGATTTCACTTACTTTAAGATTTTTAAATGTAAACATTGTGTGGGAGCAAAGGTCAACAATATGGATTTGAGCCTTTATCAGCAGGCTCCGCCCACTTTCAACTGTCAAAAGACAAGGAGTGTGAAACTGATAGGAGGCGAACAGAAAAACAAGTCCTCTGATGACTGATAATGAACATTTAGAGCAAAGAGAAGCTCGTGACTTGAGTCTTTTCTTGTCTTTTATTGGGTTTATTGTTTTTGCTCCTGAGATGAGAATAATGATGTAAAAAATGACTGTTTCCTCCGATATCGAGAATCACATCACTGTCAAAATAATCGCAAGATATGTCATGAAAAACCTCTAAAGCACATTTGAGGGTAAAGAACCCACTAAAATCCAATTTTACTGAACACACACTTTGATTTTTATGTCACAAAGACAACTAATTCTTCCAAATAGGAACATTTTTTCTTATTAATGACTTAACACACTTCCTAATTTGACAGTTTTCTACATATTTTCGTTAAAACCAAACAAATTCTGCCATAAACACGAGTTAGAGCATTAACTGGTTATGGTTAAAGTTAGAAAAGAAGGCTTTGTTTAGGCTGTCCAAATGAGCGGAAGACAGCACAGCTGTCTGCGTGTGTGGGTTCTTGTATTTGGGGCTTTGAAAAAACTCCTATAAACCATAAAGAGTGAGGACATTTTGGCAAAGTAAGAACATTTTCTTCTTTAAAGGGTTTAAGACCTTGTTTAACCCTTTAGTAGGCAAATAACTCTATTTGGGACATCCAAAACAGCTGGAGACCGTCTTCTCCTGCATCTATCTCACAAACTACGTATGGTTTAAGTGATGAAGGCGAGTTGGAGCAGAGGAAACATCTAAAACACGCAGGACAGGCTGTCCCCCAAGGACCAGCAGGACGTCCTCAAATAATGTTCCTTCCACTTTATTTGTGTGTGTGTCGTACCAGCCTGAGCGTCCTCCACCCTGCAGTCGTCTCCTTGTGTCTTGGAGAGGACACAGGCAGCAGCCGTGTACCACTCCAGCTCGTACACGCAGCCGTTAGACGAAACCGTCCGCAGGACAGGAGCGCTCTCCAGATCTCCTGCACGGCGAGGGCGACAGAGCGTGAATGTCTCAATGAGCAGAATAAACTCATCTGAACCTCGTCGCCTTGTTTTCTCACTGACCTGGTTTGCACTTGAGGGTCAGAATGGTTTGGATCCTGGTCTTGGCTTTGCAGAAGCTGCCGTCCGTGTAGACCAGTCTGATGTCGTTCCCCACTTTGGTTTTCTGAGGAGACGAGAGGAAGCTGCCGAGGCTGACGGATCCGAGGGCGGCATCTGCAGCGGAGACGCGGAGCGAAAAATCAGCACTGATGAGTAAAAATACAATACGTGATCTGTATTTGTATGTGTATGAGTCAGAGGTTTGGACATTATTTCCACCTGGACTCAGTTTATCTCAAAATTTAGCACAAAGCAACACATTTACAGTCATTTTCATTGGTTTCAAAGGCGCTCGGCTGTTTTTATTGAATCTATTCTGAAGGTAAAAATGAAGAAAAAAGATGTTAGAAATTGGAGGCACACTTCTTTGTAAATATCCTTTCTACTTTTTAACATATTTCATTTAAAAGGTATTTTGCTGAAATTTGTGCATGAAGGAGACAGAGACGTTTCACCGCCGTTAACCACTTAATTAACAACAAATAAAGAGAAATACAGCAACAGCAGCATTGAAGCTATAAAAGGCATAACAATAATAATAATAATAATGATAATAAAACACAATAAAAACATTTAAATAGAGAGGTTTTCAGGCTGGATTTAAAGGAATGAGTTAATTTCGCCCAGCTTTAGTCCTAACCTGACCCAGGTGACCTTTAGTGGTCTTAGAGCAATATTTAAAAAAAATCAATTCTGTGGCAGACGGGAAGCCAGCGTAAGGAGCTCAGAACTGGAGTCACGTGTTCCACCTCTTTGGTCTCGGTGAGAGCACGGGGCAGCCGAGTTCCCAACCTGGGGCTTGAACATCAGAGATCACACGGGTGGTTGTGAGGCTATAAAAATGACTTACATTTGTGCATATTCAATTTAGAGAACCCCAAACACATCAAACAAAGCCCATTTTTTGGTCCATTATGAAGCTATTTATTACCAACACCTCTGTGACTGAGGCAACATCTCAAGAGTTACCTTGGTTTTGATTTTATGGAAGCACAAGACAGTTTTGTCTTGGACACAAACAAGGAGAGGCTTCAAGGAATAAAAAGGTTGGGAACCAGAAGAATCCAGTGAAGATAAAAGGCCAGGTCCTGCTGCACCATACGTCCTTTAAAATACTAAAAGTGAAGTCACAGCGACTTTAACCTCAGCTCGACTCCACACTAACGGGTGAAACTTCGTAGGAAATCTTAGGGAACTCCTCGTCCTCGTCTCTTACCTACGGCACAGATTGAAGCGTTCACTGGGCAGTCGACGGTGGCGCCCCCTGTCTGCACCACTTTGTGACACACGTTCAGGTAGATACGCGAGTTTGGCTTGATGGAGTTGGCGTCGACGGCCTCCCAGTTCCCACTGGCGTCTGTGCCTGAAGCAGCAGCAACGTCCAGAGGAAGGAGAGAGAAACGCAGAAGTGTTTGGTAACGAGAGATAAATCAGAACAAAGACAGAATAGTTTGCAGCCGTTTAAACTCACCTGGATATCTGGTGAGGGGTGAAAGGTCATAGTGTTTGTTGCCGTCTCTGAGGCGACACAGCAGATCCTCCTTCTCTTTGACGCAGGCAAACGCCGTCTGCCACACAAAGTAGTACGTGCAGTCCGTCTCGCCTGTGAAAACAGGATTCCCTCGACCGCCGTTGGCTGCGAAAAACCAAAAAAAAAGAATCTCTACAACGTCTGACCTTTCAAAATAAATGGAAAACCTGCAAATTAATTATTTTTTCTTACAATTGTGACTTTTTCTCAAAATTGTGACTTTTCTCAGAAGTCGAACTTTTTACCCAGAATTCTGACTTTAATCCCAGAATTCTGACTTCAATCCCTGAATTCTGAATTTTAATCTCAGAATGCTGAGAAACCTAGATGCGATTCATAAACGTGTCAAGAGAGATAATCTCACATGCCGTCTGGTTGCACTCAAAGTTGATGATGGTCATTCTCTGGAAGCCTGAGGAGCATTCGTCACCGTCAGGGTAAATCAACGTCAGGTCTCCGTCTGAATAGCTGCAGAGGACCGAGACACGCGGACAGAGACAAACATGTTTGTGACCTTTTTTATACTCAATAAAACACAAAACTATCGTTGTAAATTGCCATTCTTAGGTGGGAAAAATCTTTATTATATTACACAATTTACCTGAAGAGGCTGCATTGCTCGCCAATGAACAGTCCTAGTGATTTATTTTGAAGAGCCACACTGGGGAGCCAGCATCTTTCCAATTATTCCTCATGACTAATAAATAATAATTTTTCATTTTGACAACAAAATGTGTTTCCAACCACAAAATGCGACCAATAAATCGCATGTGTCGACCCTCTGATTCAAGCTCCGCCCCCAAACTACTTGTAGTTGTGCATGTTCATTACTTTAGAGACACATTTGGGTACAAATACATCACTTTTTTAGTAACATAAGTTTAGCTATTATTAAATTAATCGGCAACTGATTTTATAATCAGTTTTAATTCATTTCAGCTTCTTAAAGGTGAATATTTTCAGATTTGTTTGCTCCATAGAAACAAAGAAATCATTAAAACTTTGGTTTTATAGACAAAACATTGTGATTATAGTTTGCAAAACAACAATCATTTTATGGACTAGACGATTATTTAATTAATGGATTAAATGACTAATTAATTATGAAAATAATCCTTAAATAGGAGTAAAAAAAAATTTTCGAAACATGAGTTCATCCGTTTTGTCCGCTTATGTAAGATTTTAGATCATTTTAGGGATTTGAGGGTGTAGTTAAGTGGTACAGAGAGTTGTCCTTCAACTTCAAGGTTGTGGGTTCGATTCCTAGCTCCACTAGTTTGGTCTACATGCTGCATGAAAGTGTGAGTGAAAGGGTGTGAATGGGAGCAAAAGTGTGAAGTGAGTAAAGCAGCTTTGAGATATAAATACCAATTTAATCCTTAATCCTTAAGGGTTGAATTCAAAGTGAAAAAGACACATCTTTACACAGGAACACACACACACACACGTGTTACCGTAACGTCTGGTTCTGGTATCTTCCCGCCACCTTCTTCATGTCTCCGCTCTTCTTCACCTGACAGGACGAGACCAGCGCGTCGCCGCCGCACTCGTCGTTCAGGATGTGCCCGCACACGTTCAGGTAGTACACGTAGGTTTCCACGCCGTCCGTGGACTCGGAGTGAGCGTAGTACGGGTGATCTGATGCTGCGCGTGCACACACATGAAAACACGGTCCATAAATTAAAGGAACAGTTTAGAACGTCTCTAAACATTACAGTTACGTTTTTACTAACTTACTACTAATGCGTACTTGTCATTACCGTAACTGCTTTAGAATGTTTGTGATATCTAGAAAACTCAAACTTCACAGCACCCCACACGACCCTCGCGTGGAGGATAAAGCGGTAGACGATGGATGGATGGATACCGTAAAGCAGAAAAATCTGAGCTTTGCACCCGTATACTTGTCATTACGGTAGAACCTCCGGACCTCCGCGTGACGACCAAATCACCCAGACTGATGGCGCTTTAGTACACATCAAATCTAAGCCACGCAGTCGCGATTGGAGCGCATAGCTGTCTGTTACAGTCTGCTTTAGCAGGACATGTAATTATCACATAACATATTGTACAACTTTTTTCAATTTCAATTTCAATTTTGGTCTTTTTCTAGGAGCCGCAGAGCTCTGACCTGGGACAGGTTAGGGTGGCAGAAGCTAAGCTGTGGCTAACATGGTGTCAGACTCTGCATGAACTGGAGAGAAAAATGTAAAAAGCTTGTTTTTATTACTCACAATGAGCTAAAAAAAAGAAAAATCAGGAAGTGAGTTACTTCCTCTAACGAGGATAACAATAATCATAAAAAGACTACGAGTCAGGGCTTGTGATGCAAGGATGAACTCACAGCTCAGCGTGAGCGGCGTCAGGTCTATGGCGATGTCGTGCTGCTCGCTGGTCAGTCTGCAGTTGTGACTCTCCAGATAATCCCGGTGACAGGCGTATTCTGTCACCCACAGCACCTCGAAGCGACAGTTCGAGCCCGCCGTCATCCGGGGAATGTCGCCCTGTGGAGACGACGACAGCAAGCGGGACCGTTCGGGGTCTTTCAGGGTTTTCAAACAACAACAACAACAACAACAACAACAACAACAACAACGACGTGTTTTTTTTACGCATGAGCAGAACCCACCGAGTGTCTGCTGGACGGACACGTGAATGTGATGGTGACGGCGGGTTTCTCGTCATGACAGATGTCCGGAGAGGTCGAATCGGGGCTGAGCTCGTACTGTATCCTCAGACTGGGAGAGGAGAGGAGAGGAGAGACATTAATCTTTAAAAAACACTGAAAAAAAATATTGAAATCGCCCAAATAGAAACAAACTCATTTAAGTCTGACACCATTTTATAATAAATAAACTCAGTGTGTAGACATGAAGCAGAAAGAGGAGAGGAAATAAGAGAAGGAGAGAGGAGAGAACAAAGCAAGGAAAGAATAGAGAATAGAACAGTCATATGAAAGTGGTTCATAAAAAAACAAAAATTGGTTTTGGTTTCCACAGAAATGACCCCAAAACTTTCCCCAAAAAGTACCTACTTGCGACTAGGGAGATTTTCAGATTATTGGTAACTTTAGAGGGGCGGGGCTGTGTGCTGGAGAACACTGATTGGTGGAACACATTTTGCAGCTGTTTGGGCCAGTGCGGCTGCAGCCTATAAAAACAATTTATTCATTTCGCTATCAGTCATTTCAGAAATACGGTGCAAAAAGGAAAGGTGCGACACACGGACACACAACAAGGTCCAAGCTCTTTGGCAGGAAACGACCGAGTAACACTTTCCTGAACTTTGAGGCGCGGTGGGGAAACACACAGATTACTAGGAATTCTCTTCCCCGGGTTAGAAATGGTGCTAAAAAAAAGTAGCAGGTACCAGGTACGGTCACAAAAACAACGCTGAGTCGTGCCGTGCTGGAACTGGGTAGAGGAAAAGTTCCTGGTAATTAAAGGGGCTCATTTTGACAAATATATAATATTCACACACAGCTCAGGTGTTACCTGTCACTGCCCACCAGCTCCAGACGACCGGAGGGAGAGCCCATGTTGTAGGAGCCGTTCGTGGTGACCAGACAAGCTGCAGAGTCTTCTGGACATGATTTCTCTGGATAATCTGGACACGAAAAAAAAAAACACATTAACATTATTCGTTCCTCTGCGGTTTGTCTATTGTCCGACACGTCGTCGAGGAGTTTAGTCATTTTTAGTCCATGTCTCGTGTTGAAATGACTTGCAACAACTTCCTGTTTTTGAAAAAAAGACGACAGACACATTTAGCTGCAACATCCCTTTATGTGTGTGTGTGTGTGTGTGGCTCCTCCCCCTGTCACTCACTGATGCTGCGGCAGATGTTGATGTAGAAGTCGATGCTGTCGTTGCCGTCGTCCACCAGATAACCCTCTCTGATTTTGATCAGAGGGTTCAAGTCGTGTTTCTTACCGTCTGAGTCAAAGGCGTAGCATGGAACCTGGACACACACACAGTCAGATACAGATTATAGCAGATTATAACGCTGAAGCACTGATGGAATATTATACATAATTTTAGCCCATCTAATCGGTCACCTATCCTCCCTACTATCCATCCATCTTTACTTCTATATAATATATCAACCATCCATTCATCATCCACCCACACCTCATCTACCCATTCATCCATCCATCCATTTTTATTCATCCATCCATTTTTATCAATTTGTACCCAGTCATCTATCCATCATTTGTATCCATTTTTACCCATTCATCCATCCACACATCCAATCCACCCTCAACTTACTCATCTATCCATCCATCCATCCATTTGTTCATCCATAATCCAAGCAATTTTTATCTTTTATCCATTCATCCATCCATTTTTTAATCTAGTGATCCATCCAATATTCCATCTATTCACCCATTAATCCATTAATCATCCAATGTTTTACCCATTCATTTCAGTTTTGATCTACTCATCCATCCATTATCAATCCATCCATGAATTACATTTTTATCCATTAATTCACCCATTACTCCATATATCTGTCAATCAGCCATTAATCATTCTATCTTTAATCCACCCATCCATCCATCATCCATCCATTTATATCTATGTCCTATTACCCGTTCAACTGTACACACATTATTCATTCATTTTATCTTTTATCCATTCATCTCCAATGTTAACGATCACCCATTCATTCATCCAGCTATTTCACATGTATTAACTTATTAATTAAATATGCAACAAAAATAAAATTAAAATTAAAATGTGATTCCTTTTCCTCCGTGGTGATTCACACGTTCTTTAAATCATTCAGTGCTAACTTTGTCACTGAGTAACTTTCTGTTTCCACGTTAACACGTCGTCACTTTGTTTCCTTCTCTCTGCCACACGACCCCTCACTCACTCGTCTGTGGTTCCGTCGCTCGTCACAAAAAAAACACAACAAACCTCTTTGTGTGGCTTGAACTTGTCTTTCTTGCAGGCGGCGTACGTCCTCCACTCAAAGTAATGGACGCACTGAGACACGGCCACAAACTCAGGCGTCCCCTGAAAAAAAGACAAATAAACGATCTTTAAAACAACAAAATAAAATGAAATAATAACAATGCAAAAAAGGAAAATTGTGATGTTGTTAATGTTAATTATAGGCAAATCCCAGGCAGTGTTAATCCTCAAGAGGAAAACCCAATATAATTATAATACAGTGGTTCCTAAAGTCTGGGTCGTGGCCCACAGATGGGTCACTGGATATTTATTTTTGCGGCCCCCAAATAACAATTTTACAGAATTTTCCCAATCTTTTACTTAAGATTTATGTGTTTATGTTTAAAATTACATTAAAATGATTAATTCATTATCTATTGTAAATGATTAATTAGTTACTATATAAGGCACGAATTTGCTCTTTGGATTTGGGTCATGATAATTTGTGCTCTTTAAAAAGAGGTCACCATATAGAACGTAGAGGAAACACTGAGCTAGTTTTTTTTTTTTTCAGTAAATATTGCAAGGATTTAAAGGATAAAATAAAATACGGGAAAATAAATACATTTTTATATCAAGACAGGAGGCTTCTTCAGTTAAAACTGCCCTTTCTCACAAAAAAACCCTGCTACACTGTATTCACTGAAATATGAGAATGTTTCATGAACAGTAATGCAGGGTTCTTCGGCGTGTTTGAGCGAAAAGGGAGCAGCTACGAGATGCATTCAAAGACCCTTGTATGTTTTCAGTAAGTTTTTATACAGAGTGAGTTACTTTCTGTGCTTGGTTGGAGGAGCTGAGCTGATTCTGATCAAAAATAGATCAGTAGATCGAGTTTGTGGAGTATGATGCCACGTTCAAAGTCACTTAAATCAACTGTCCTTCCTCAGTCTGATGCTCAGTTTGAATGTCAGCCACTCGTCTTCACCATGTCTACAAAACTAGGCGTTGCATGCCGACATTTGCCTTTACAAGCAGATGAGCTGATGTAAAATGACCAGTGAGTGTACATTTACTGTTTATATCCACTTTATACATAAACTACTGTGAACTTTTAAGATAATTTACATTTTTGTTTGCAGGTAATGGAAACTTTTCGTTGAAACAGTGATTTTACATTTTTTATGTCCCATGTTTATAGTTGAACGCTCTGCTGCTGCTGCATTTTCTCAAGAGCACCTCAAGTGTTTTCCATTCCCCACTCTTCAGCCACACTGAGTCATATGAGCATCTTTTCCTGTCACAACGTCTGTTTTTAAGCCCACTTTAGTTCTCTTTTAAGTGTGTGTGAGGACTTCTCCTGAATTCGACCACTAATTTACACCACAAACACGGTTTTGCTGATTCATCATCATCATCATCATCATATATGCTCGCTCTGTCTTCAGTTCTCATTTTTAGCACTGGATGAATGAACTTCAGTACAGTTTCATTTCTCCACATGAGCCTCTGTCAAACATGTGTCATCTATCATTTTTTACAGAGACTCGGAGAAAAACTCTGACAGGAAGTCAGCGACGCGTCCACACCACAGCCTCACCGACCTTTGACTCACACGAGCACAAACATGGTCACAGGTGACTCTACTTCCTGTCACGGCAGCTAATAACAAGTTAGACCACTCTAAATTTACGTGTGAGTCGGAGAAAGAAAATGTTAATTTAAATCAAATTAAGATCGTAAATGTTCTTGAGAAACCATCATGACAAAGAATTTAGGCCTTTTAACCTTAGTATATTATTCCCTTTAAAAAACGTACTAATTTGTTCCTAGTGGCAGAAAATGTCACCTTCCCTAAAACTGCTCTAAAAATACTGTTTATATTATTATACTACATTTATATTTTTTTCACTTTAAATTAGTCAATCTTTTTTAAAAAAAAATGTATACAGATCAAATATTAATAATATTTTATTAAATTTGAACCCTTTAAATGCCATGATGTTTACACTGTTTATAGGGGGAAAATATATATATATATATATACACAATTAATATTATATATGTATATTTCAGGCTGAAGTAGTTTTCTACTGACTGACTAATTTAAAGTGGAAAAAAATATTAATATATAATGTTTTTACAGCTGTTTTAGGGATGGTGACGTTTTCTGCCGCAAGGAACACATTAGTAAGTTCTTGCGTATCTTAGCCATTTTAGGCTAATTTAAGGAAGTGAGATGACAGTTACCAAAAATTAATACCCTCTGGAAAATTTGAGCTTTATTCATCCAGCACAACAATCAAAACAGAATGGCAGAAAATGTCCCTAGGACGTTTGTGTAAAACACTGTGCTCCACTGTGCAGCCACGAACAGCACACTTGTCCCTCCACGTTGACATAATACCGCTCTTCCTCCCTCGCCTGCACCACTCTGGCATTTTATAGGGACAAGGTGGAGCTAAGGTGGAGCTAAGGTGGAGCTAAGGTGGAGCTAAGGTGGAGCTAAGGTGGAGCTAAGGTGGAGCTCTCAGTAAGTAAACTTGGTGGGGTGGCAACATTCACGGTGAAATAAATAAAACATGCAATGTTGAATTCCCTGCTCATTGTGTCGTAGTATTAAAATGTTAAAAAAGTTGATTTTGCATGTCCCCTTTAAATAACATTTCAAACAGTCAGAGCACTCATCAGTAAAACAATAGTTTTGTGCAAGAATGTTTCATAATACTTTAAAATAAACACATATTGATAAAGGCTCATATTGACTGTTTTTTATCAACCAATCAATAAATCAGTCCAAAGTGTAAATATTTTTCCTTCTACTATACTATTTGTTATTATTGTTACTTTTACCCATGTTTCATATCTTTTATTTTTTTATGTATTTTATTGCCTCATGTGAACGTTTATGTATTTTATTTATTATTCTGTGCAGCACTAAGTGCTTTATGATAGTATATTTTGGCACCTGAGTAGAGCTGCAATGATTCATCGATTATTAACTGATTCCTTAAATGAATCATCAACTTATTTAAGATAATTTAATGATCAAGTTTCTGTGATTTTTCAGCTTCTTAAAAGGTGAATATTGTCTGGTTTCTTTTTTAATGATTCTCACACAGAGAATCATTAAAAAAAAACAGATTGATTTTGGTTTGTGGACCAAACGAGACATTTGAGAACACTTCTGTGGACTCTACAGCGTGTCAGGCTTCAAGGTGCATTCAGGAAACCTCATAAATTTCATCACCTGTGAAAACACACATGAAGTCCATTAAATGAAATGCTTGCTGCTGTCACCTTGTGGTAACTGATGCACCACAAATTGAGTCGCCCTTGGAGTAGAAGGATTTGTTCATGCACTTAACGTTAAAAAGGTACATTTATATATTGTTTTTCATGTGTTCATACGTCTTATGTCATGTGCCCGCTTGTGTTGACTCTTACCATCGTTTTCCCACACTGAAAACTGATGCTGCTCTGAATGTTGTTGCTTCCACCCAGACATTTTTCCGTGTGGTTGAAGTCGAGCACTGTGTCGGAGAGTCTTTGCAGGGACAGCTCACCTGCACACACACACACACACAAAGACAGACACACAAATACACATTAACAAGCCAATCGTTTTGGGAAACACTGATCAACATTTTTCGTCATTTTAAAATATGAGAATGTTCTAAACCCAAGTGCATGAAAGCAAAACTAGTAGAAGAGCGACAGTAACACAGGGTTCTATGGCGTGTTTTAAGCGAACGGGAGCAGCTATGAGATGCATTCAAAGACCCTTGTTAATGTACCTAATTGAATTTATTGACTTAACGTTTTCAGTGAATTTGTATACGCAGTGATACACCTGCTTGTGGTCGGTGACATTTACGTTTTTTTTACGCATAATAATCTCCGACAACTTGAGAAATCAGCTTGAGAGTTTTTTTTTAAAAAAAGCATTTTTATATATATATATATGTATATATATATATACATATATATATACATATATGTATATATATATACATATATATACATATATACACATATATATATACATATATATATATACACATATATTCATATTCATGGCTATTGAATCACCTCAAAAGTAAAAAAAACATGCCAATGTTTTTCAGTCATCCAGGCCTCCATTAGGGCAATCTATAATAATGTAATAAAGAATATATAATATTAATCTTCATTTAAATAGAACCACTCAAAACAAAGTTAAAAAGCACTTTACACAAGAATAAAAACTAAATGTGGAAATCCTTAAAGCATAAAAGTATGTTCTAAGTTTAAAGAAGAACATAGAACAGTTAAAAGGCCTCAGTCAGAGGATCCTATGGTACGATCAGGATTATATGGAGATATAAAACAGGAAAAAGGTAAAAAGTGTGTATCATGAAGGGTTTCTCTGATTATCCAACCCAGCTTTATTTATATAGCACTTTAAAAAGAAAAGTGTCGAACACAGAATTGAAATACTTATAATATCAAAAAACTATAAAACAGTATTAGTAAATGTGGTGTTCTCCTGCACAGACACATCCAGGCTGCAGCAGAGAGTCAAATAACGTCTAATATAACTAATACTGTCCTGACCTCAGTGACCTGCAGACTGAGGAAAAACAAGATGAACCCGTGACCTTTAACATCCTGACCCTGGTGTCAGACTCAGACAGCAGTGGGAACCGTTCCTGATTTAACACTAAATAAACTCACTCACTCACGCTAGTGTTCATGTGTTCATGTGCGTCCAAACCAAACGCTAACGTCTGCTCTGCAGTGTCAGTAATTACAGTGTTTACAAACAACAACATGAGTGCAAGTGAAATTTATCAATGTGAAGAAAATCATTAATATTTCACATGGGAATTAACTGTAAATGTTTAAAAATGAAGGTTGGGAACTTGTCTGACAGACACAACATACAGTGCCAGTCATTTATTTTGGGGGAGGCTGCATCTTTCCAGCCATCAGGACCTCATGAGTTCTGATTATTTTTACTTTAGTCACTTTTTAAATGTAATTACGATGAGTTTTTTTGCAATTATTGAGGTTAATAAACCATTTTTGTTTGCAGTGTAAACCACTTTTCTACCATTTTCTACTGAATATTTTCTGTGCTTTTTTGCTCTGCATAATAAAAGAAATCATTAAAACTGAGTCATTCTGGTTTGTGGACAAAACAAGACATTTGAGAACCTCATCATATCAGGGTTTTAGTAAACGTTGGTCAACATTTTTCATAATTTCCTGGCTTCTTAAGGACCAAACAATGAAATGATTCATCAAGAAACCTGACAAATCTTCTAATTTATACATACAGTGGGTGCACACACACTAACAAACACAGCATACTAGAGTAATTACTCATTTATTTATTATATTTGAATTTGTTTCAAACGTGTGATCACGAGCGTGTGCTCTTTGCTCACTCTTCTACCTACAGGAATGCCACTGAACAACATAAACACACACTGCTATTGTTGTCAGAGCGCCACACTCTTCTTGCTGTACCTGCTCTCAAACCCAGAGAGATTCTGTTTCAACTTTGCTTTTTAACAAGTGCAGTTTTAATCACATGTTTTGATCACATGACATAATTAACAGATGACCTGACCTATTTTGTTTCATCGTTAATAATTATCAACAAAGCTGCTACGCTTTGTTTGACACCACTGTTAAGCTAAGTTTGACACCACTGTTAAGCTAAGTTTGACACCACTGTTAAACTACGTTTGACACCACCGTTAAGCTACGTTTGACACCACCCTTAAGCTACGTTTGACACCACCGTTAAGATACGTTTGACACCACCGTTAAGCTACGTTTGACACCACCGTTAAGATACACCTCGTTTGACACCACCGCGTTTGACACCACCGTTAAGCTTTGCGTTAAATCGTTTGACACAACCGTTAAGCGTTTGACACCACCGTTAAGCTAAGTTTGACACCACCGTTAAGGACACCACCGTTAAGTTTGACACCACCGTTAAGCGTTTGACACCACCGTTAAGCTAAGTTTGACACCACCGTTAAGACACCACCGTTGTTTTTCTAAGTTTGACACCACCGTTAAGCTACATTTGACACCACTGTTAAACTACTTTTGACACCACCATTAAGCTACGTTTGACACCACTGTTAAGCTAAGTTAGACACCACTGTTAAGCTACGTTTGAAACCACTGCCTATAGAGACTGTTAAATCCACAAAATCAGTACTTTTTTATATTAACAACAAAAAAACAGTCTATTTTCAGTTATATAGTTAACTTTTTGTCTTTTTCTACACAGAGAACATGAGACAAGCATATATGAATGAGAACAGGTTTCTGAGCAAAGAGAGAGAGAGAGAGAGAGAGAGAGAGAGAGAGAGAGAGAGAGAGAGAACAGAGAATGACATTTCAATCTATTTGTGTCTGTGTGAGCGTTTCTGCTTGGTAATGTGTTACTGGGTCATGTGATGAGTGCACAGAGTGTGTGATTCACCTCTAAACCATGTGACCACACAACTCGCCTTCTACTTCTGGTTCATTTGAGGAAATCCACAAAGTGTTAAAAGGCCAGACATGATAAAAAACGGCAAAGACAACACAAGGCGGAAAGAATTCAGTCTGAAAGACACGGAGTCAGGTGACACTGGCAGGCTGAAGGTCACAACCTCAGACTGTGGGACATGTTGTTGTAACCTCTGAGGCTGAGTTAGAGTAGTATCAAAACTATTGCTAATTATCATCTAATCCGATCCTCATTTTTACAGTCTACTAGTATCCGAGTGAAGCTTGGCCGATATCCAAAATGATATTGAGCTGCCCAAATGTTGCGATAGATGATATTATCAGGTTATATGTCATCTGGATTGTGTCCTTGGTGTCCATGAGTGATATAATAACTCACATTAACAATATGAAATGTATCAATAACCAGTCAACTGTAAATAAGAAAAGAAGTCATAGGAGAGTCATGTAGCTCTTTGTCACTTTGAATGTCTAGCAATCACTAAATCTCTGACCTCTGACCTCCAATAATGCGATGGAAGGAAACAGCTTTGTTGACAAAAAGCAAAAACAAAATCTTCCACACCGGTGATTTCAGAGAAGCAGGAGGGGAATATGGTCTATGTGGTGTTGCTCAAATCAGCATTTGGCACAGTTACTATAAGTTGGAGGCAACTTTGGGATTAGCGGGAGGTGCTAACGCGTTGTCGTGCTACAGCGACTACAACGACAACACTGGGGGGTGTGGTTAAATCCTGGATTCCAAATTTTGCTTTCGAAGGTTGAAATTGTGTAAAGGCAGAAAAGACACATGGACTTATTTAAATAAATCGTATCTCCAGCTTCAGAGCTAAAATACTGATCATTTTTTTACAAAATAAGTCCACCATGTATCTGTGTGACGCACAAAGGTCTGCAAATAGCGGCAATTATCGCGATATACGATAATATCTAGTCCAAAGTTTCTCTTTTTGACAACTTTAACTAGTACGAGCTGTAATCCGGCCACACGATACGAAATATATATTATATTGTATATTATCGGGATATATATTATTGTCTTCTGAGGAGTGGAGGGAGAGGAAGAGTCAAAGTTAAAAAAGCCTTCTGCCAACTAGTGGTCGGAGGCCTTAATGCAACACAAAATCACTGTCGAGATGGAGGTGAGTTCTTCAAAGAATTGAGTGAGTCGTTTATTGTCTTTACGTCCTTTTTGTCATGTCATGCGTGTTGTTCTCCAGCTGTTGTTGAACTTGATTGATTGGAGTTTTTTTTTTTCGTCAACTATTTGGTCTACGAAAAACTTAAATACAGATGTAAGAAGATGTGACTTTGAGGTTTGTAAGTGAGTTTGAAGTCGAGACGTATCAGGTTTTCTCAGGCGGAGATGTTGCTGACACATACACACACACACGCAGCAGCAGCAGCAGCAGCAGCAGGAGATTCAGCCTCATCAGCACAGAGATCAGATCTGCTCATCATGAACCAGTGAAGCTCTTAAAAACCCTGAATCACACGGCAACATTCAGGAAAAAAAAACCTCAGCACTTGTGTCACCCATGTGATTAAAGGTTATTTTAACGTTCAATGCTGCTTTTTATTAATAATCCCACGGTTAATGACACTTATACTGACACTGAGATGATTAAGACGATGAAAATCTGATAATTTACCATTTTTGAATAATAAAAAAACAACAACATTTATTGCTGTTACACTTTCAGTCAGACAACTTTCAACTATGGCGGCAATTAACAATGAATGTCATGAGTAAAATAATTAATTTGTCAAGCTTTAGTTCAACATTCAACCAGTTGTAGATTGAAATAAGAAGAATAGAGCATTTAAACATTACACCATAAATATATTAAATATTATACTTATAAAAACATGACAAGCAGAGGGTTATTAAGCGATATCGATTAATGCAGCCAATATTTGTATGGATGATGATACTGAATTTTGTTTTGGATATTCCGTCTATTGTTTTAGTCATTAGTGTTAGTCGATATCCGATATTGGCCAAAAACGATATTATGCCAATAACGGCATGCATGCATTTGTGTTTTTGTTTTAATTTGTGCCTTAACGTTATCCCTTTTCTTTTTTTCACATTTACTATATTTTATATCACACATAGTGTCATATCCAAAAGCAACCAAACGGTTATAAAAGAACAGCAAATTACTTAATTATGAGTCTGAATATAGGATTTGCACCTGGATAAACAAATAACATTAATTTGTGGGTTTAGTTAGACTTTAAAAAACAGAGTCCAGTCAGCTGACACCGCAGCTGAACTTTAAACAGTTGTGCCATAACAGCGACACGTAAAAACTATATCACACTGTTGTTCAAACTGCACGAACACGGCGTTTTAACAGCGATGAAGGAGGAAAAAAATGTTTCAACCACCACTTCCTGAGCTTTTCTCTCTCTCTCTATAAACATGCCATCATGGTGCCACAACACCTGGCTCATGTTACATTACATTACATTACAGTTACATGGCACAACGCGCTGCACTCACTCACCGACAGACTGCTTGGTGTTGGCCGTGAGGTTCCGAGCGCAGACGGCCGTGCTGGGGCCGCAGCCGGTCGCCGGCGAGGACTCGCAGAGCTTGAACGTGTAGCTCACTTTGTTGTCGAGGTCGATGGCCTCCCATTTATAACTGCAACACAGCAAACACACAAGTCAACAAAGGTGTATGAGAAAGGGAAAAAGACACAATGATATATGTGATCCAATGAGGACACACGTGAGGTTTTCCACTGTTTGCAAACGTGTTACGCACCGGTGAATCTTTGTCTGTGTTTAATAGAATTTACTTGAAAGCGTCTCCTCAGTCCATCTCAAGTTTAGAATATGCAATGAATGATATCTTTGAATCCACTATAGCTGAAACAGGCGAGAAAAAGCAGAAGACAAGAACTGCGACTGAATTTTACTTTGTGGCATAATATTCTGTCCATAAAATGCCTGATAATAATGAATAAGGTAAGATAATATCTTGGATAAATCATATCCAAGATGTAACTTTTAGAAGCTAAAAAGCCCCCAAAGAAGTGTTAATATTGAAGTTATAAAGGGCTCAAATGATAAGTACACAACAGCGGTCATTTAAAACAAATACACATTGTTAATATTACGATTATTTATATAAGATTCTCTCAATTTAAAGAAAATGGGGAAATGTTATCTTACGCACTGTACACTGAAAACATTCAGGGCACAAAACAGGGTTGCAACTAACGTTCATTTTGTAAAATGTCCATGAGTGTTTCCCAAAACATGGAAATAATTCTCAAAAGTCATGTTTTGTCCACAAACCCTCCAAAAACACTCAAACAAGATGATCAAAATAGCTGTTGATGAATTTAGTAACTGAGTAACTGCTCAACTTCTCTTCCTGAAGCCATAACCTACATCCCCAGGACATGTGTCGAGTTGTGCTGCTCACAAACAAATGAACAAACAGGTTCATTTTGATATCTGTTTGCTGGACGGGGTCGTGTTTGCTTAGATTTGAAATCAGCAACAGAAACATCACATATACCCAAACCTTTGCACACAAATGTAAGTAAATTAGCCATATAATGCTTCCTATTCCCATTAGTGTTTATCTCACATGAACAAGGCGTTGATATGCGACTGGCCTGGTTACTCTCTGACTGCTGCTCGGTCAATATTTGAACAACAGCTGCCAGAACAAGGCTCATGAGAGGAGGATCGTTCTGAACTGTACTGCTTGTTTTGCCTGATGTCTTTGTTCCTGCTCAACGTCATTGAATATTAATTAAGGATTTTAGTTTAAATAAATTAAAAAACGTTGATTATAAAAACATTATCACAAACTGCATGCTTCTCCATCATGTACCCCTAGCAGACACATTTAGATTTTTTGGTCCAAACAATCAAAATTAAAAAAATAACTTGAAATAACTGTTGAGTGAAGTGATTAAACATATTACTAGAGTTTGTTAACAAAACAAATGTGCATAAATGTATAAAAAATGTAGACCACTTCCTCCTGAAATGTGGCATAACAGAAGAGAAAGTCAATACCAGGGTACATTGGAAAAACATGTGATTTAAGATTGCTAACAGCTAGCGTTAGCTATTATAAAACTCCTATGTGACGTTAGCACTTGGCTAGGCTACATTTTAGCTTCACGACAACAACAACCAAAAGGAAATAACAGTTGGGTAATTTTACACGACATCGTGTAGAATTAGCTCTGTTTCATTCAAAGTCACCGTTGGCTGATTTAAGCTCAAACAGAAACAGTTTTAAACACAGAGGCTGTGTTTGGGCGATATGGTAGCAAGATTCACTTTGCGCTTAATTAACGCTGAAAACCCGGAGCAAAACCGCGTCTAAAAGTTAATATCTTGACTGAAACAAAGAGACGATTGATTGTGTTTGTCCTCATGTCACGGCGGACTGTCATGGTGACATGGGTTGTGTGATAGAGGAAATGTGACAACAATTGTGTAAAATTAAGCTGTGGAATGACAGAGGTTCCGGTGTCACTTATAGAGAGAGGCTTTACATTAACATTAACGTAAATTGCTGTGTGTTGTCGCAGCAGTGTTTGTGTGTTTGTTTGTGTTACCTGCAGAGATCCTGGTACCACACACCACTGCTGCTGCCCGCCTCCTCCGCTCCGGTCCGGACTAGCAAACACCCCACACACGCCACGACCCACAGCACCAGCTTCAGCGACCCACGACGATCAGAAGTCCACGGATACGACATGTTACTGCGCGGCGGGGAGGGAAAACTGTGTTATAGAGAGCGTGATTAAGACGACATGATACAGCACAGTCTCCTGTCTTCTCTGAGACAAATCAGTAGGAAGTGACTGCATCACATGACAGGACATCACATGACGGTGACCCGACGCTGCGTTCAAGGCCCCGTGGGAAAAGTGAACGTAGAAACACAGACGATGAATAAACACAAAATAATTAGATACGGATAAAAGGAAATAAGGAAAGGAAACGAATGGAAAGGAGAGGAAAGAAAAGAGAGGGACGGGAAAATTGGGAAAGGGAGGGAAAGGAAAGAAAATGAGAAAAGGAAAGGCTATGACTGGAGCGTGGGAAAACTAGATTTTTACTGAAGTGGACGTGAAAACGCATTTATCAATGAATAAAGACACAATAATTAGATGTGGATAAAAGAAAAGACAAGAGAAACGAAAGAAAGGGAGAAATTAAAGGAAAATCTAAGATAGTGTAGGGAAAGGAAAATAATGGAAAAAAAAGAGAAAGCAATGGAAGTGAAAGGAAAAATAAGAGGGGAAAGGAAAGATGTGGAAAAACTAGATTTTTACAGCCAAAACTTAAATGAATGAATGAATTCAAACAACAAAAGAGGTTTTGTTTATTTTCAAACACAATAACCAACACAACAATCATAATAATCATAATAATACTAATAAGAAACACACTGATAAAGCAAACTTCCATAAAAGTTTTAAATATAAAAATCAGGGTATGAGTATTTTTTGCATTATATAACGTAAAAAAAAAAAGTAATTAGAGAAAATATCAGACAACATAGTATGATATACTGACATACAGGATCTAACTGTTGTTTTTAAACAGGATTGAAAGAGTTTATATAACATATACAACATTAACGGAGGGAAAAGAAAGAAAGAAAGGAAGGATAGGAAAGAAAGTGGAGGAAAGGAAAATAATGTGAAAGGAAGGAAAGAAAGGAGAAAATGAAAGGAAAGAAAATGAGGGACAGGAAAGGAGGAAAGAAGAAGAACATGTTAGTAATTAAAAAATAATCTATGGCTGAATAAAGCGGTAGAAGATGGCTGAATGAATGGATGAAGATGAATGAATGAATATTATTTTCATCCTCAGTCCAGACAGAGTGACAGACGCACAGGGTCGCCCCCTGCTGGTCAGAGAGTCCTCTGAGTCTTGATAATCAGAGTGAAGTGGTCACAGCTGTTGATGCTGTTGATAATAATCCCGTGTGTGAGTGAATGAATGAGTGAATCTTCCTCCTGAAACCATGTGGTTCTTGATCTTCGTCTGTGTGTCCATGGGTAAACAAACATTCAAACCACAAATGTATTCTTTGTCCTCTGAATGATGATGATGAGGATGATGATAATCCTAATCCTAATCCTGATTTTGTTGACCTGTAGTTTGTGGCGTCCCCATAAAAAATCCACCACAGGACGACGTCGCTGCTGCCACAGGTTTGTTCTGTCTTTGTGTTTTTTAATCTTTTGCTGCAACATAAACTTCTCATTTATAATAAATTCTCCTTTAATGTCCACAGATAATGTCATCGCTGTGCAGGAGAAAATCCCTGCTGAGTCAAAAGGTGGATTTTTGTCTAGTTAATTCATTTAAGAAAAAAAAAAAAATATGGATGTGTCATTTCCATTTTAAATAACTTTTTCACATTTCGAAAAATGCTGACTTTTCTGCAGGTGTGAATGTTTCCGTGGAGCAGAATGCAGAAACCTTAGAGGGTAACCTTTTAACAAAAAGTTCACTGATTTTATATATAAAATCAATAAATGAAAAAATATATATATATATATATATATATATATATATATATATATAGTGTGTGTGTGTGTGTGTGTAAAATAACTGTTTCTGATTCTCACAGAGTTTCAAGATCACATTGTTCAAGAAGGAGACATTCTGATGCCGGTGAGTTCTGGAGAATTTCAAAATAAAGTGCCAAATAAGGCATCAGTGGACCAGCAACTCAACTCTCTCTGAGCTAAAATGGCTGTTTTTGTCAATGGACTCTGTTGTGGGAAAGTGAGTGGTTTACATAGTTTCTTTGTTAGGAAAAATACTTCTAGATATAAAGAGACATATCATGTGTGAACGTAGTGGCTGTGTTATCTGCGTTAGCTTGTGTGAGTGTTGTGTTGGCAATGCAAGTAAATGATGACTCCTCGCTTTGGGCTAATGCTAGAGCTAACTACTTCAACTGACATCAGCATTTACTTGCGTCTTTGTAGAGAGTATTGTGTGTGTGAAATTAGCTTCACAGCTACTGTGGCCACACCTTATTTTGGCTGAATAAAGCACAGAACATGACAGGGTTCCTTGAAAGTGTTTGAAAATCGCTTTAAATAGACATTGGGTCATTGAAAGTGCTTGAATTTTTGTGTAAGATTGAAGTGAAGTTGATATTTAGGTAAATGTTTCACGCCCTGCATTGCTTAATGTACATAGACCAGGACAATCGTTGAATCGTAATTACTAGCGGTGTTGTGGACACTGTCCACTGTCTCTCTCCGTCGTGAGATTCCGTGTAGAACAATGAGCGAGTAACGCTAAGAGAGCTAATTTTGCTTGGGGAAATGAAAATTCCAAGATGTCTCACCAAAGAAAAATGTACAAAGACTGACGTTGACCTGAAGGACAATCACTTGTCCAGATGCAGAGCGCAATGAAAGTGGACGCCATCATGGACGAAGACACTCTTAGAAGTCGTCCTCCCATCTTAAGCTCATTCTAGTCCTTGAATTTGATGTGAGGAACCCTGATATTAAGCCGACATGGATGTTCAGTATTGTACTGTATTTATTTTAAAGCCATTTTACACAAACGTAAATTAGTTTGAGGTAGTTGTGAATCTGTCGTTGTTGGCGGCCATTTTGTGTCGGTGACCTCTCGTCGTCCCAGTCTGTGATTATGTTCAAGTACAACAGACTGTGCCTTTTAATGTTTGCTTGTGTCCGCTACAGGAAGACAGGAATGCTGTGGAGACACTGTGGCTCGCCGGCATCGTCCCGTACGAGATCAGCAGTGAACTGGGTCAGTTTTTGTGTGTTTCCAGATCTCTTTCGTAACAAAAAGTGACAATTACTGATATTTGATGTTTTAAAAGCACCTCTGGGTTTGTCACAAAGCATTTTTTTTTTGTGAATTTGAAAACAGCCAATCGAGAGTGGGAGATCCAGACGGCGTTAAAAATGATTTCAGACGTCACATGCATTCGCTTCAGGAAACACACAAACGAGCCAAACTACGTCGTATTCAAGGACGGCAGAGGGTGAGTCTCTTGTTAAAGGGACAGTTTCAGGAAATTAAAAATATGAACTTAATATTTACATATAATTGTAAGATTTTTTTTTAAGTGTTAAACATGACTGCTAATTTAGCCTCTGAACAAAAGGCTCACTTATATCTGTCTAAGATTATGATATCTTAAGAACACATTTTTACTTGTTCCTCAAACGTTTCTTTTTTTTGTAAACTGTTCTCTCCCATATAAAAGTTCATGGAGAAAATCTGCGATTTTACAACACCGTTAACAGGAGTTGTTGATCCACTGCTGCCTCCATCGATATGTTCACACAGTCATTTTGTGACCTCAGTCACACGAGGCACCAGCAGCTCCTGTGTCCCTGTGAGCTAAAATCACTGATTTCCTCTGGACTGTGGTGTGGGACAGAGCGACAAACATACGTAATGTCACTGCGAGCTAGGCCTCGTGCTGGTTCTCGGTGCGGGGGAGCCAGCAGGGGGCGCACAGCACGAAGCTCACCTCGCACAACTAAAGTCGCTTCTCCGCAGCTGCGCGTCCTACGTCGGCTGCCGGGGAGGAGACCAGCCCATATTCTTCGCCCCGCACTGTGCCGTGGGGAACCTCTGCCACGAGATCATCCACGCGCTGGGACTGCACCACGAACACACGCGCAAGGACCGCGAGGACTTCATCTCTGTGCAGAAGCAGAACATCGTCCCAGGTGACAGAAGCACAGTCTGGATCAGGTCGACTGACTCTGTAAAAAAATGACTTTACATGAGATATGACTTATTTTGAAGGGAGAGAAAATAACTTCAAGGTGAAAGAGGGAGAAACTCTGAATCTGCCGTACGACGTTAACTCCATTATGCACTACGGACAGTAAGTATGAGAGATATGAAACGACAAGCTTTGTTTCCATGGTGGAGTGAAATCAAATGGTTCTATTCTTTTAATCGCAGGTTCTTCTTCAGTAAAAACGGTCTCCCCACTCTGGTGTCGAAGCAGAGCGGAGAAGAGATGGGTCAGAGGAAACATCTCAGTCCGCTGGACATAAAGAGACTCAACAAACTCTACCACTGTGGTAAATGAAGTCTGACATTTTAACAAGAAAATGTCTTCAATATGAAGTGTAATAACGAATAAAACTGACTTTCTTTCAGATTAACGGACGCGAATGAGCTTGACTGGTTTACAATGAGATTTAATAAAATTGCATCCAAGAAAACGAGCATGTTTTTAAATTGTTTTGTTTAAACCACTCACTTGACCACTTTATTAGGTACACCCGTTCAACTGCACTTTAACACAAATGTCTAATCACATGACAGGAACTCGAAACTGAGCGTCAGAATAAAGGAGCGGTGACTTTTAAAGGTCCAGTAAAAAGTAAACGTGAGGCGCAATTCACAATTATACTTAAAGAGCTGCACATAAAAACAGACTCCACCTCAAAACATGGTTTTAGGCACTTTAATTGTTTACATTTCGTCTCATATCAAACAGTTTTAAACTATAAATGGCTTTACAAAGAAAATGGAAGAACAAAAGTATAAAATTTGAAGGAAATTCAAAATGGCTGTACAGAAAATAGAATAAAACTGATTTATGGGCACAGTGCAATTTATACAAAGTTATGAAGGCACAGGGTGGATTAGGGCTTTTTTTTTTTAAGCAAATGTGAAAATTCATTTTATTTTTCACTTTGTTTTCAATAACATTTTCATGTCACCGTAATCCTCTACAAACAAGTGTGAAATGTATAAATGCACAACATTTCCCATTAGATTTAAACCATGAAGAACACAAGACAATGGCTCATAGAAGAATGAAAACAAATGTAAACAAGCAACTAACAAATAAGTGCATGGTGTTTAATGGCTGTGCAAACCTTCATTATCTCTATGAAAGCAGCAGCTAACGACACAGTGTGAACAATAGACGACGAAAACGATCACCTTACCTGTGAGACAGTTACACACCTGTGTGTGGTGAGTGGGAGGAGCCACGAGAACAAGCTGCCTGTCAACACTGACTCTGCTTTCACTGACCTCAACGACAATATCACACTACGCGTGCTTTCAGCTTTTAAAAGGTAAGAACGATCACTTTTTAAATTTAAATATTTGTAACGATAATCATTTCTTGGAAATGTGTCCTTTCGAGTGTTTGTTTTACTGTTAATTCTTTACAGCCTGTGAAATGGGAAAGAAATGTTTCTAAAATACATTTTAGAAAATACATCAGTCAGCTGCACATTTAAATGTTTTACTGCAAACTTCTCCAGCATATATACATATATGTATATGTATATATATGTATGTATATATATATACATATATACACACACACACATATGTATATATATGTATATATATATGTATATATGTATATATATGTGTATATATACATATATATTTGGCTTTTTTTGTCTCACTGATTCAACCACTGATTTCATGTGTCTGGCTACAGAATTTTAGCAAAAACAAAAAAATTCTGTCTTGTAGCTCAGATTTGCAAAACATTTATAGTATGTGATATTTATGTATAATATTGAACGAAAGGGCTGTAAAAAATAATATAAATGTATTTGGTGACCGCCCACTTGGTTGAGACCAAGTGACCACAGGTCAGTACGTCGGCTGTAAAGATTTTTTAAAGCTTCAAAAGGCTGCAAGTGGAAAATTAGACGCTTCTTTTCCAAGAGTTGTCTTTTTGCAACTAGAAGTGTCTCCCCCTGGTGGCTATGCACATTTCAAATCCCTTTACCTTAATTACTTTGGAAAAAACTGCACACTTGCACTAAATATCTATCTATGCTAGCTGACTAGTTAAGTATCTATCTGTTCTATTCTTACTTCCAGGTCCTCAACCAGCAAACCAAAAACTACATCTACATTTTATATATGCTCTACGGTCTCAACCCAAATAGGTTTAAAAGAATAAATAATAATGTTGTGATTCTCCATGTTTCTGATGTTCCTACAGTTTGCGATGTTTCATGGCTGCGTCGTCGCTGGTGTTCAGGCTGCACGACCGAGGTCCAGAGCTGGTGAGGGAGGTTCTCCTGGAGCGAGGATGGGAGGAGTACGACGGCGGAGAACGAGAGGAGAAGGACTGGAACCTCTACTGGCGCGGCTCTGCATTCCGCAGCTCGGAATATCACAACCTGTTGCCGTGGCAGCGCCTCAACCACCATCCCAAAACCATTGGCATTACACGCAAGGTACGATAATTCCTGAACGATCTGATGCGTTCAGTAAGTGTGTAGAGAACTCTGATGATGATGTGTGCTTTTCTTTTGAAGGACTTCCTGGCACGAAACCTGAGGCGAATGAGAGCCACGTGCGGTTCGTCTCTTTATGACTTCAGTCCCAACGCCTTCATCCTCCCCAACGACTACACCCGCTTTCTGACCGAATACAAGAAACTTCATGCGGCCAGTGGATCGTCCGTCTTCTGGATTTGTAAACCTGTGGATCTTTCTAGAGGAAGAG
Source organism: Solea senegalensis (assembly GCF_019176455.1). Taxonomy (NCBI): domain Eukaryota; kingdom Metazoa; phylum Chordata; class Actinopteri; order Pleuronectiformes; family Soleidae; genus Solea; species Solea senegalensis. Next base: position 19,325,981 of record NC_058037.1, read on the forward strand.
GGATCTTCATCTTCGAGGACATCAAAGACCTGGTGTACGACTGCTCTGTTATCGTACAGCGGTACGTCAGCGACCCTCTCCTTATCTCCGGCTACAAGTTTGACCTGAGGATCTACGTGTGCGTGAAGAGCTTCCACCCGCTCACCGTCTACGTTCACCAGGAGGGACTGGTGCGCTTCGCCACGGAGAAGTACAACCTGTCGTCCCTACACAACCTGTACGCTCACCTCACCAACACCAGCATCAACAAGCTCGGCCCGTTTTACAAAACCCAAAAGGAGAGAGTGGGCCAAGGATGCAAGTGGACGCTGAGCAAGTTCCGGCACTTTCTCCACAGCCAGCACATGGACGAGCTCCTTCTGTGGCAGAGGATCAACAACATCGTGACCCTGACGCTCCTCACCATTGCTCCGTCAGTCCCGTCCTGTCCAAACTGCGTGGAGCTGTTTGGTTTCGATATCCTCATTGACGCCAACTTCAAACCCTGGCTGCTGGAGGTCAACTACAGCCCGGCGCTGACTCTGGACTGCCAAGCGGACATCGCGGTCAAGAAAGGACTCGTTAGCGATCTGATCGATTTGATGAACTACACGTCGGCCGACGGTTTAAGAGAGAGAGCATATCAGAATCATGAATGCAAGAGCTCCTGTACTCTTCATAAATCTGCGCTCTCTGCGCTTCAAGAACCACATCTTCAGAGGACGACGGGAAACATCCAGTCCTCGCAAACCCGCACGCTACCTCCACTAAAACCTCTTCACCGCTCCAAGAACGTGAACCAGAGACAATCCAGACGAGACGCTTTTGGCACAAACTACCACAGACGCCTGCCTCCGGTTGATTTAAACAGGAGCAAAGTATTTACGACCACAGCGGTGAACAGAACTCACGCCGACAAGACTCTGAACCTGATATTTGACCCGCAGTCAAGGACAAACGAGTCAGTGGTGAACAGACACTTACGGCCAGGCCTTGTACCGTGGCTGAAGGATAACAGGAGTCTTCACGTGTCTGAGGTTTCAAACCCTGACAGCATTGAAACAGAAGCTGAGGGGAAGCTCTCAGGAATGTCAGACGTTTGCTCAAGGAAACCTGAGATCGCACAGAGGACGACGGGATTCAGACGCTCAGCTGTGTCCTGGAAACTCCCCAACATTTACAGGTATTTAACTCTACGTTACAGCTGTGTTTTCATACGTATGTAAGCGTAACAAGGTCTGATTGTCCAGCTTCAGATCTGTTTACATACAGAGCGGAACCATTCTTTGGGTTCTTTGGCTGGTAATAATCCATTGATTGTTCCCCTCTCTAAACCATGATGTTTTCACAGTGGGAGTCACGCATCAACCGCGGCGACTCCTCCTTCAGACGTAACCACAACAACGACGGGACAACGCGTCCCTCCGCTCAGAGTGGGAGACTTCATACGGACGTTCCCGTTCAACCGAGCCTCCCTGAAGGCCTCGCAGCACAAACTGGACGTGAAGAGCGTCGTACACGAGCTCCAGAAGACGACAGCTCGGCTGATATCACCGCAGTCGGACAAGACGAAGAACAGGAGAGAGGAAGAGGAGGAAGAGGAGAGGAGGACGATGGAATCAGACCATGAGGAAGAGTTTGATTCTCTGTTCTGGGGCCCGACGGATCCTCCGTTTATCAGTCAGAGCAGGTGACGTGACGGAAAGACGCAATTATGGGAAAAGATTTCACTCGAGACCTTTAACCTAAACCATAACCCTCAAAAAGACCTTAAAGTTGTGAGGATCAGACAACACAGTTCAGACTCTGTTTTCCTGTCCGTCAGTGTAAATGGTCCTCACCGTTCCGTCTGGGAACTCCCTCCTCCTAAAGTGGGAGGTGTGGATTTCTCTGTGACCATTGGGAAACTCCACCGTTTTCTCGCCGCACATGAATTAAAGACAAAAAAAAACAGTTTATGAGAAGATTGAGAATGTTCCAATGTATAAAATTCTTTTTATGGAGCATTCCAGTAGAAAGAAGTCCGATTGACCAAGTCAGAACGTCGCAGAAACCTCACGACCCTGAGACAGGCTACCAAGATGGCCGCCACTCGTACAAACACTGCTATGTTTACTGCCAATAACTTTGTTACTGTTCTTAAGTACTTCACATTTCTGGCAACTACATTTCCTCTATCGGTGTCACTCGTTACTACCAAGTAAAATCAGAAGAAGAAGAGTTGGTATTATGGTCTGTATTTATATAGAGCTTTTCTAGACTTGATGAACTGCTTTACACTACAGTTATCACACATTCACACACATGGGGTTAAAGTGTCTTTGCTCAAGAACACATTGACTAGTTGAGCCAGGAATTGAACCCACAACCTTCCAGTTGAAAGACTACTCGCCCTACCAAAATGACTTTTGATATGGACAGTAAATGTCATACTTTAACACTTTTACTTTAGTAATATTATTAAAAAAAAAGTCATTTTCTGTTAACATACTTTTACATGACTTTAAGGTACTTTATACAAGATTAGTTGCAGTTTTTTGGTGCAAAATATTTGTCGGAAAACTTGATTATCTGTCAGATACTGAAGATGAAACTGTTGACAGTAAAATTCACACACTGTACCTTTAACTCGCCTGTGTTTGGATCCATTATTAAACAGCTGATATCAGAACTCAGTGATATCACTATTGATTATTTATTGATGTCTGACTGGAGTCTCACGTTCGGCGCTATGTGGACGACGGTACCGTCGCTGAAGATTGTCGTCGTCTCGCTGCCTCCAGACTCCACGAACTTCAGGGTCTGGTCTGGAAATAAGATCTCTCGCCTCCCTCCAGGATGTCTCCACTCTTTGACATCATGGCGGACAGAGAGACATCACTGTGAGACACACTGTGACTGATGGTTTTTGTCCATTTACATTTGTCCACGTACCGATCTGTTTGTTGAGGAAGTGAAGAAGCTGCAGACCACACGGGTAGGACACGCGTGTGGTTTGTGACGCGGCATAGAAATGCACCTGTAACACAAAAGCTGTTTTTATATCCTAGTGAGGACACATCAGGGACATAAAGCACTCCCTAACCCCTTACTTTAAGTGCCTAACCCTAAAACCAGGTCTCAACCCCCAAAATCCCCTTAAAGAAGTGAGGAGCATCCAGGACGTCCTCACTCTGTATGGTTTATGACATTTCTTTGAAAAGGTCAAACAAAACACAAAGGTTTCAGTGAAGGAAACACAGAAGTCACCACTTTCCCGTCGCTCAGAATGTGTTTTTCGTCTCCGTTAAAGAACTTGACAGATTTAATCTTCTGCTCGTTCCTCGCGTTGTCACTGAAAGTCTCCGGTTTTCAGGTGTTTGACAGACGTCGATTCACCTGTGTTTTGGGTTTTTTGCTACATTATGTGATTTTTATTCTTTTAAATGTAACAACCACTGTTATTAATTTAAAAACATAATAAAACATTTATAAATATAATTTATAAAATGCTTCCATTTAGTCTGAAATGCATTTTTTAACATAAAACAGTCAAAAAAATAATTAACTGACACAAAAATGGACTGTATTTATTATTTATTGTTATTATGATTTTTGACTTTGCTGTGAACAAATCTTTGACACTGAAATAGTTATTTAATCCAATTATAAAATGCATCTGTTCCAGTTTTCATGTTGCAATTTGAATTTTTCAGGATTCTAAATTTACTTTTTTAAAGATGGCAAATTATCGTGACCCAAAAAAATCATTAAACCTTAATTTTATCTATGTCACATAAAATATTTACACACAAATCTTAACTAGAAGGTTGAAGGTTTAACATTTGGCAAATTTGTTTGAGGTACCTCAAAAATGCACCATCTTACAAGACAGAATAAACACATAAATAACTGTATATACACAGACAGTGGAGGTGAAATCAGGTGTGAGCAGTGACAGAAACATGATCCACTTCTTCATGAACATGTGATGAGGTCGGCACTTTGACACCGTCTTTTGTCCAAACTCATCAATTATTGCGGAGGCGCTTAAAAACCACTTAGCTCGTCTTTATATACGATGTGAATTATTCCACGGCTGCGAGATTTAAACGTGGAGACGCAAATGTGAAGAGTTACAGACGCCAACAAGAGTCACTGCAACACATTTTTAACAGCGGGAACGGGCATCGCCACGTGTTTGTCAGCTTGCTGTTGGAGTGGGTTTGGTGTTTCTTCATACAGCTGGTCTATAATTTATTCTTATGATAATAATAATGATGCCAATAATAATAATGATAATAATAATAATAATGATGATGATAATAATAATAATAATAATAATGATGATGATAATAATAATAATAATAATAATAACATGTAGTAAACCTGATAAAGTCACTGTCAAAAATATTTTTTTAAAGAAGTGGAAGGACTTCTATCATCTACCACCCTCACCAAGAAGAAGAACCACCAGGAAGAAGAAGAACCACCACCACCACCACCAGGAAGTAGAGGAACAACCAAGAAGAAGAAGCACCAGGAAGTAGAGGAACAACCAAGAAGAAGAAGAAGAAGAACCACCCCCACCAAGAAGAAGAACCACCAGAAAGTAGAGGAACAACCAAGAAGAGAAGAGGAAAGAAGAAGAACCACTCCACCAGAAGAAGAAGAACCACCCTCAAGAAGAAACCAAACCACCACCAAGAAGAAGAACTACCAGGAAGTAGAGTCAAGCAAGAAAGAACCACCACCAGAAGAAGAAGAACCACCCACCAAGAAGAAGAACCACCAGGAAGTAGAGGAACAACCAAGAAGAAGAACCACCAATAAGAAGAACCACTCCACCAAGAAGAAGAAGAACCACCACCACCAAGAAGAAGAAGAACCACCCCACCAAGAAGAAGAACCACCAGAAAGTAGAGGAACAACCAAGAAGAAGAAGCACCAGGAAGAAGAAGAACCACCACCACCACCAAGAAGAAGAACCACCAGGAAATAGAGGAACAACCAGGAAGAAGAACCACTCCCACCAAGAAGAAGAAGAACCACCACCAATAAGAACCATTAGTGGAAAAAACAAGACATTTGAGAAACATTTTCTGAACCAAACAATGAATCAGTTGATCGATAAAATAAGTGACAGATGAGCATGAGTTTATTTGAATGTAAAGCCCACTGAGTCCAGTAGAGGGCAGCACAGCTACATTCTTTCTAACATCTGCAGCAGCAGGTGAATCATCTCACACACACATTAATCATTACAGTACATTTCCTCACATTCAAAGCCATTAAAGGTTGATTTCCTGAGAGTCTGCTGAGCCTAAATGAACCCAGTTTTTTGGTGCTTGTGTCAGTCTCCTTCTTTTTGTCTTTCCTTCCTTCCAGACTTTGAATTTCCTGCACAAAGTCGGTGTTTAGTGTCAGACTCTCGCTCTTTAATCCTCGGCTTTGTCAGAACTTCAGTGGTCACATGACGCTGAGACTGAACTCTGCTGAACCTCACGTTAAAGTGAGCTGACAGCAGGCGTCCACGCTCCGTTCCTGACATGAATTATTCTTTTGTTCCGCGCACAGACGACCTTATACGGCAGCTTTTTAACGATGCTATCGCAGAGAACGTGCGTCTGCACACGAGCAGGTGATTTTTGATCGTATCACAGAGTCAGATTTGAAATAAAACCTCAAAGAAAAACAAAGTTTCAGCCTCTGAGGGAAGTTGGTTTTAGATAAACTTTAAAGAACTTTGTTTATCTCGTTCTTTCACTGAACTAAACACGAGTGAGAAAATGGTTAAATCTCTGCAGATAAAAGCAAACATTTCTCTTCCTGTGAATGTTTTTCACCAAAGTCACTTTATTGATAAAGATTGTGTGTTTTATTACTTATAGTTTTTGGAGCAGTGTTTTATTTTCCTGATACTTTGCTGTCGTTAAAGTTCATTTTATTGTATTAAAAAAACAAACTATTTTAAACATATAATGACACTTTTACTGAATCATTGTAATGTATTTATTTGTAACTTTTGATGGAAACGTGGTAAAGCTAATATTAAGGATGTAACTTTTTATAATTACATGGCAAACTAATGTTAAGGTTAAAAACAGGGGAACATGAGGATATGTTTGCGGTAGTCTTATTTTCTTGATCTCTGACTGCTGCTGGGATCATTAAAGTCCATTGATTGTGCCAAAAACTGCCTTTTGTAAGCTTTACTTTATACATTTATTGTATTTGTAGTAATTTTGAATGGTGAAATAGTAAAGCTAATGTTAAGGGTTGAAAAAAAAGGAAGATGAGGATGTGACACGTATTTTTAAGCTCTAAATTACTGAATCATTTTAATATTTATATTATTAAAGGTATGATGAAGTTATGTTGATGTGATTTGAGCAGAAAAAAAAGGAACATAAAAGTTTAAAGATACCTCTTTTTCTAACTGCAGCTTCTGAGAGCGTGTTGGTGCGGTGCACCTATTGGCCAGGAGAGGGCGCTGTGGTGCGGCTGAGTTTCCTTCTTGGCTCAGAGTTTTCTCTCATCATCAGCTCGTGGAGCTGTCGATTCACTTCAGACCATTCGCTTTCTCTCTGTTTGGACACACACACACACACACACACACATGTGTTCACTCAAACCAGTGGGAGTCTGTGTGTAAATGTTTGTACAAAATTATTTACGCATTTTCACTCATTTTAACGGCTCAGTGTTGCACCTGAAGACTGACGACAGAAAACAGTTCATTTAAGTCCAAACAAAAGTGACAGCACCGACGTTTTCGCGTCATTCTGAAAAACATACATTTTTGGATTTGGTAGCAATTCAAAGTGTAAAACCACAACTTTTTTGTCACGACTATCTAACGTCGTATGTAAAAGGTTCTGTGATCTATAAGAAAACATTAATTAATCTGAACGGTTTTAAACAAAATCACAATTCATTCAAGTTCCAAACACGCAGCAAAAGCTTCCTATGTCTGCTGTCAGCCATGTTTGTTCTGGCTAACGCTTATGCTAACGTCCTGTTCACTGCTGCGTTAGCATCTCGCCTTCTTCTGGGCCGTAATCGTAATTAAAACACAAGATTCCACTAATTCCACAGCCCTAACGTGAAATATATACTGTATATATGTATACATAGGGGAAGATGAGGATGATTTTCATGGAAACATGGTAAAGCTATTTTTTAAAAGACTAAAACAGGGAAGATGGGGATATGTTTGTGGTGTCGTGTTATTTTCTTGATATTTCGCTGCTACTGGCATCAATAAAGTTCATTTATCATCCAAAAAAACATACTTTTCAAATATTTAATCACACTTTTACTTGATAATAAAATGGTATAGTTAGTGTTAATAATTAAAACAGAGAAGATGAGGACACATTTGTTGAATAGTTATAATTTCTTGATATTTCACAGCTGCTGGATTCAATACATTTATTAATTAAATTAAATTGAATTAAATGACAATAAATTAATTTGTTGTCAAAAAAATGGCTTTTTAAAACATTGTACAGATCATTACTTTTTAAAAACTCCAGACTCTCAATATCATTTATTCTATCAATCAGATCTTGTAAATGATAAATTTTAAAGTGTTAAAATAAATGCAAAATAATAACCATTATTAATGGGAATGGTGTGAATCGCCACCTTCTTTAACCGCTCACAGGTTTATTTATTGTGCACTTTAATGTAAGGATTTCACAGACAGTGACTTTATCAGGTTGAGTAGCTTGTGAAAACGTCTCTGAAGAAGAAGATTATCTTAATTTCTTCCTTCACTGTGTCACTAATAACAACTCGGCCCCGCCTTTTACCTGCTGCTGCTTTGTAACGCTGTAAAACCTCAACAGGTAATAAAAGCTGAGATTGATTTATGTCCAACAAAAATACACCTGAGCTACGAGCTATGCTAAACTGTGTCTCTACTCCATGTGGACGTGCGTGGAATCTGACAGCTCTGGCTTCGTTTCCTCACTCCTCCTTTTCAAATCCAGTGTTTCCAATGTTGAACTTACATCTGTCAAAGAAGAGCAGCTTTTTCCTCTCCCTCTCTTTCTCTTTCAGAGTTTTTCACAGCAGCCGCGCTCAAGAGGAGACTTGTCCACATCTGTCTTGCAGAATGTGTGTGTGGTGAAAATGGGAGTGGCAGACGTTTAAAAGGTGACACAAACAATGCTGTCATGATTCCAGGGAAATCAGCTGTTGTCACATGCTGTAAAATGTGACGGAATTTGCAGTAATATTCTCAATATAAAATTCTGAGAAATTTTGTAAATTCCCTAAACGTTGAGTGAAAGTGAACTCTTTGGGGTTTTTTTTTGTTTTGTTTTTTTACAAATTTGAAAGAATCCCTCCAGACATTCTTTAGAAATCGTGTTCTCTATAGTTGGACCGACGTGCAGACAGAAAAACCCATTAACATAATGTCTAAAGTTGAGGGAACAAATCGCATTTAAGGTCGTATTCCCACCAAATAGTCTCCGCTAGACTCAGTCCAAGCAAAGCTGGTGTGAATACGACATAAATGGATTTTCCAGCCAAATTTACTCTCTGGCGTCACTATTTCACGTCTCCTCACAGTGGCGCCTATCACCACAGGAATGAAGGTAATGTGAACAGAAGTTAGAGAAGAAGAGACTGACACTTTGCTGATACTTTACTTGGCTGGTGATGTTGAACTAAATCCTGGGCCTCAATCTTTAACTGGATTAGTCCCACGATTAGCTGGACTACCTCCAGTGCTAGCTGGGCCTCTATCTCAGCTAGTGGGGCTAACATCACTGCCAGCTATGCCTCCACTTCTACTAGCAGGGCTTCCACCTCTGCTAGCTGGGCCTCCACCTTTGCTGCCTGGGTCTCCATTTCTGCTGCCTAGGCCCCCACCTCAGCTAGCTGGTCCTCCACCTCTGCTACCTGGGTCTCCATTTCTGCTGCCTAGGCCCCCACCTCAGCTAGCTGGACCCCCAACTCTGCTGCCTGGACCTCCATCTCTGGTGCATGGACCTCCATCTCTGCTGCCTGGGCCCTCACCTAAGCTAGCTGGACCTCCACCTCTGTTGTCTGGGCCTCCATCTCTGCTGCCTGGACCTCCATCTTTGCTGCCTGGACCTCATTCTCTGCTGCCTGGACCTCCATCTCTGCTGCCTGGACCCCCACCTCAGCTAGTTGAACCTCCACCCATGCTGCCTGGGCCTCCACCTCAGCTAGCCAGGACTCCGACTCCTTCAAAGACTCCACTTTTTATGTTTGTCTGAGACCTGGCTAAGTATACAGTATCTATAGGAAAGACGGGTGGGAAATCGGGGTGTAGGGGTAATGTTCTATGTAAGGGAACACTTAAAGTGCAAACAGATAGACTGGGTCTGTGTACAAAACCTTGAATGTATCGGTCTTAAAATCTCCACAAATGTGGATAACATTGATTGGGATGTATAAACCTCCATCAGCCCCTAATGCTTTCTATGCAGAACTTCAGGCTCTACTTAAGGAATGTGACACGAAAAATGAAGTTATCGTGCTTGGAGATTTAAATATTAACTAGCTTGACAAAACGAAACGACAGTTAAAATCACTATTAACTAATTTTAACTTTACTCCTACTTAAAATAGAGTTATGGATAAAAAATATGTTACTTTGAGGATTAATATGTGTTATAAATGTTTTTTATTTTCTTTTATTGTGAAATGACTGAAAGTGACCAACTCCTTAGGTCCTACTAGGCCAACTACTTTGTCTGAAACATGCATAAATCTTGTATTTTCCGAGAGAATTCAAGACGTTCAATATGATCACAGGTCTGTCAGACCACAATTTCATTCTATTCTTAAGAAAGATATCTAAAATTAGATTTTCCTGTACTAAGAAAACAATATTAGAGCAGGTGAGAGTACCAAGGAGGGAGATCCCAAATTTGACACAGGCGCTAAACAATATCAATTGGGATAATTATCTCACCCATAATCATGTTAGTGGTAACTATACTGTATTCATGACACACAGTATCTGCATTTACCAGAAAAACTAAAGTAAAACCATCAAAAAAGAATCACCTCCCGTGGCTAAATAAAACCATACTTGAGTCAGCAAAATGATATTTTGATACTATGATCATGTCACACATGTCCTACTGTGTAACAAGTTGGGCATCGGCCTGTAAGACGACACTAAAGCCGATTGAAACAGTTTATAAACAAGCTCTGAAAGTATTAGATAGAAACCAAAAACGCATCATCATTGTCAGATATTAAAAAAACATGAGCGCTTAAACTGGGACAACACTGTTAAATACATCGACGCCATCTCGATTTACAAAATCTTCCATCACAAAGCAACTCCTCCATTACAAGAATTTGTAAACAGATCAACAAGAGCTGGTACTAGAGGTGACTGTGTAGTTCCTCTTAGAAAGAGGCCTTTGGTCAAGCCACTTTTTCTGTCCGTGCATCTCACACCTGGAATTTAATACGTGAACTCCCCACCCTGACCTCTTTCACCAAACATCTTAAAGCTTGGCTATTGGAAGAACAACGCTGCTGCCACAAACATGCCTAAACGTGTATATTTATTTAATATTAACTAACTGCTGGGGTACCTTTTACTACTTTTACCTTTTAAGACTAATTGTTCTACTTGGCAATGTTGTTTTATTAATCCTTTGTTAACATCAACCTGCCGAAGGGACTAAAGTTGGAAATTAGCCGTTGGCTATAATCTTGCATATTTACATGTATATGTCCATTAATATGTATTGTCCCTATTTTAAATAAATAAACTCTAAACTCTAATACAGGAAGTGGCTGTCACTACCTCATCAGAGCCAGAAACCCCTTACCCTTAAGGTGTATGTATTAAAACAAAATATAAAATAATCTCATTTGATGTTTTCTTAATGGTTTAGTGTTTTCTTAACGTTTAGTGTTTTCCTAACGTTTTCTTAACGTTTTAGTGTTGTCTTAATGTTTTAGTGTTTTCTAAATATTTTTATGTTTTCTTAATACTTTAGTGTTTTCTTAACGTTTAGTGTTTTCATAATGTTTTTGTGTTTTCATAACGTTTTTGTGTTTTCATAAAGTTTAGTGTTTTCCTAACGTTTTCTTAACAATTTCGTGTTTTCAAAACGTTTTTGTGTTTTCATAACATTTTCTTAACATTTTAGCGTTTTCATAACGTTTAGTGTTTCGTTAATGCTGTGGTGTTTGACACTCAAAATAACCCTCAATGGAAAAGTAAAATCTACTGCTAAAAAACAACAGCCATTTGTCTGCGCCCGCCCCTGCTCTGCTGCTGTATATGCAAAAAAACGCTCCCCCAGTCAGGTCTGATGGTTTTGCCTCTTTTCAGAAAAAGGAACGCAGCAAACAAATTACTTCATGTTGTTTGTACAAACCAATATTAACAAAAGTTTCACACAGTGGGTTTTAAGTTAAAAGCTGGAAACAACTCTGCAATTTTATGAGGCGACCCCGCCAGAATAAAATCTCCTGTGACTGGAGCCCGAGCCAGACTCTGGAAAAAACTGCTGTACTTTTATGGAAGTATTGTTGGAGAACAATGTTATTGTCATGGAAACAGCAGTGACAGAGTCAGTTCTACAGTCTCTGCTGCAGTGGTGACATTTATCATTTATTACTGAAGCAGATTATTTATTACACGGCAGTTTTTCACCTGATCTCGTCTGTGAGGAATGAAACTGTGTGTGTGTGTGTGTGTGTGTGTGTGTGTGAGAGAGAGAGAGCACTGGTGTTGTGAAACAGGCTCCATGATGTCATGAGAAACACTGCACGTTGTGAAGCAACACTTTTGGACTTTGACAGCTGCCAAAACAAAGGAAAACCACTGAAAATAAAAAAAATAATACAATGAATTTCAAGTTCCGTGGGTTCCACATACAAGTCAAACCACAACCACTACAAAATGTAGTCAATTAGTTCGTTAGTTGGTCACTTTCAGTCATTTCACAATAAAAGAAAATATAAAAACATAAAAGATGTCCCATTAATAATTTAAAAAATGACCAAATTTTACTCTTCTGACAATCTCCTACCTCACTTTTTAGCAAATATTAATCCTCAAAGTAACATATTTTTTATCCATAACTCTATTTTTTAGATAGATTTGACCTTTTATTGACACACATTTGCTTCTTATGTTAGTCATTGCCCCTATTTTTACAAGCTCATATCTGCTGTCTTTATAATAGTATATGGGACACTTTGTACGAACTGTCCAGGGTGTACCACTGGAGTCTCTGGAGCGGACCTGATATTACATTTGAGTTTCAGACCTGATCTTCCCTCAGTGCCAGTTTGTGTCGATTCCTCACGTCTTCACACTCATCACTGTCGAACAGGGAGTTTCCTCCTGTGCAGCTGCTCTTTGCCTTTTCTCTGCAAACAAAGGAAGGAATTTAAAAACGTAGAACACACACACACACACACAAGACGAGGTGTACACTGTAATGTTTGCTAGGGGCCACGGGCTAAGGAGGCCCCTGAGAAAAAGCAGATTCTTACTAATGCTGATATTTGATTAGAAAACGGTTTATTTCTGTCAGAGGGATAACTCAACAGTTTAACCAACCTGACTCAAAAGCTAAGGATGTTTGTGGCCTCAACATTGATTTTTTAAAACTTCATAAAGATGCATTAATCTTACCTATAACTCATCTTTTAAAGTTATTTTTTAAACAAAATGTTGTGCCATCCGCAAGAAAGCTTGCTGTAGTGTAACTGAAATGGCAAACTATCGACCAATCAGCATTCTCCCCACTATCTCGAAGATTGCAGAAAAATGGGTGGCAAAGAAACTGAATGAACATCTAAACTCTGAACACACATCCCTACATCCAATGCAGTTCGCAAACATCACTCCACAAAGTCTGCAAATAGTATTTTTGATGAAAAAGTCAAAAGTCGTCTTGACAAGCATGCCTGCGTAGGCGATGTCTTTCTAGACCTCAAGAAGGCTCTTGAAACTGTCGACCACCAAATTCTTTTATCCAAACTGACCCGTTCTCTCACCAGAGGCGCTGCTTTGGTTCGAGTCTTACTTGTGTGTCCCTGTCTGGCACCAACTCAGCATACCTTAGCTGCCCAGCAGGGGTCCCCCAGGGCAGTATTTTAGGGCCCATTCTATTTAGTATTTTTATAAATGATCTTCAAGTGTTAATATCCAAATGTACGTAGATGATGCTGTTATTTTCACACATGACAAAAATCCCCAGGAAGCCTCCCAACTGTTGACAGCAACTATGACCAATGTGCAGAACTGGGTCAAGAAATCTAATTTACAACTTAATGCAAAGAGGCCAATTGAACTCAAATGATCAAACATTTTTCCTGAAGGAGTTGAACTTGACTTGGTCAAAGAGTTTAAATACCTTGGTCTAACTCTGGACCCAATATTAACTTTTAAAAACCATATCAAACGACTCAAAAAAACAGTAAGCTATAATGTACAAAACTTTAAACAAGTAAGACCTTTTTTGTTCCTCTATGCTGCTAAAATGTTTTTGCACTTGTTGATTCTCTCGCACATTGAATACTGTGTAACTTCCTGGTCACTTGCTGCTTGCACAACGCTCAAACCCATTGAATCACTTTTTAAAAAAGGGCCGTAGCTCACGAAGACTGCGAGGTGCCATGCAGGTGCACTACTTTTGGACGGTCCACATTTTCAGTTATTGGAACTACATATTGGAATGATTTACCCCTCGACAATCATATGTCTCCTTCAAATTCCATCTGAAAAACTGGATGAATGAAAACCAGACCTGCCTTCATCAGTAGATTGTCCACATAGTGTTGTTTTGTTTCTGCTTTTTTGTTTTTGTTCTATCTTCTGTCAAATGTCTATTGTAACCTGCCTAGGGACTACAGATTAGCATTAGCACAGAACAATTAGCATTGTTGCTATAATGTGGCATATTTACATCCTCAATTGTTGAAGATGTTCATCAATATGCATTGTCCCTATCAAATAAACAAAAATTATAATATTATAATTATAATATTTGTGTTGCAATAAAAGGAAATGTGTGATAACTAAGGTACATAACTGCACGTTATGGGATGTCAAAGTCAATTAAAGAAGGGGCCTGAAATGAAAGATGTGTCATGTATGATTTAAATCATGGAATAACCTCAGAAGAGCTAAAGTTCCACAGGGCTCAGTGCTCGGACCGATAATCTTCACCCTATACATGCTTTCAATTAGGCAACATTTTTCACAACATACACTTCCGTTGCTATGGATGTATGATTTAAATCATGGAGTAACTTCAGAAGAGCAAAATATAAAAGAACATAAAAGCAGGAGAGCAGTTAATGTTATTGTAATGTAGGGGTGTCAAACTCATTTTTGTTCAGGGGCCACATACAGCACAATTTGATCTCAAGGGGGCCGGACCAGTAAAAATAGCAAAATAATAGAATAATAGCCTAAGAACAACAAGAACTCCTATGTTTTTTCTCCTTTGTTTTACATTTAATGAAGGATAATTTTACAAAACATGAAATTTCTTGAGAAATATAAGTGCAATTTCAACAATATCATGCCTAAATTTATGTGGCCTTTAAGAAAAAAAAAAAATTGCTTTAGTCTGACTAAGACGACTCACATGTTCGTGCCAACACTTTATCTTAGTTTAATCGAGGCTGATGAGGTAACTTTTTTTTTCGCTTGTACTTAAACGATAAACCAAATTAAAACTTTGACGTGATGATGAGGAATTCAAAACAGAGATAAGAATTCATCCTGTGAGCCTGAAATAATGTTTTTATCTGCCTTTAAAAATGTTGGGGGGTGGAGGGGGGTTCTGGAGCAAAACTTTAGGCTACATTGATCTTGATCTTGTGGCATGAGCAAAAAAAACACCCAACTGAAAATAAAAAAGATAATAAACCACAGAAGAAGATTAAACTGGTCATGACACACACTCACTTCCTGGCAAAGGCAGAGGTGTTTAGATGAAGCAGATTATTCATCACTTCATATCATGGCAGTGCCAAGATATAAAACATCTATTTCACAAGAAACTGGACAACAAGTGTGTGTTTTTTTACCTGTGAAATCCCCACAATGTCCACATGACCGGTTTATCTGGAACGTCATGCTTTGCTTTTGAAAACCTACAAGTAAAAAAACACACAGAAAAGAAAAGGTAAATACATAGACGAACAAATTTTACTTAAACTTTCAGATCATTGGACGAAGAACAAAGGTGGAAAATTTGTGCGACAAATCGTCTCAAATTTTTTTTAGCAGAGGAAGACGAGATGATGCATTACTTACCAGAAATGGACAGGTGAATGACAAGTGATGAGGACAGGTGATGAGACAGGTGATGACGAGGACGTGAATGACAGGTGAGTGATGAGGACAGGTGAATGACGAGGACAGGTGAATTGGCGTTAATTAAGGTCCATGGGTGAGTGGCATAC
Organism: Solea senegalensis; assembly: GCF_019176455.1. Lineage (NCBI taxonomy): Eukaryota > Metazoa > Chordata > Actinopteri > Pleuronectiformes > Soleidae > Solea > Solea senegalensis. Next base: position 19,341,383 of record NC_058037.1, read on the forward strand.
ATATTTTATTTTGTCAGCACTTGATTTGTAATGTGAGATTTGTGTTCCCTTGTCCTTTTTGCACGACACAAGAAAGAGCCCTGTTAAAAAAGTAACATTTTTAGACCAGTACTTTTACTGGAAAAATGCTATCAAAACATCTACTTTTACTTGAGTAGAATATTTCAGCACTCTTTCCACCTCTGTAACAAATATTCTGAGGAGATGTTGAACACACACTGTGGGTCAAATTACCATTATTTGTGTTGGAGGCGGAGGGAGACGATTGTTGTCCAGATCCAAGTTTCTGGTCTTGCTTCACTTTCCATTTCACTGCTGAGTTTAAATGGGAATCCCGAGGGCCGGAGTAGAGTGGGAGAAATGGGAGCTTGGGAAAGTGGTGACACTGCGAGAGTGGGTTATCTTCATCCTCATAGTCACAGCTGCGGCTGATGAAGACACCTGAGCTTCTTACATTGGAATCTGTGGGAAACAAAGTGCGTTTCAAAGCTGTTTAATCTCTGCTTGTGCTATGTTGTCCCTGCCGAGGCTTGTTCTTGACCTTTGCCCCAGTGAGAGTTTGAAGTGCCATTTCCTCGTCTTGGCCACAGAGGGAAATGTGTTTCCGTTTCATCGCAGCTTGTGGACAGAGTTTCCACGTCGGGGCTTGAGACACTGTCCATGTTGTGGTCGGAATCCCTGCTTTTAAACCAACAGCGACTTCCTGGTTCCTGCAGACCCGAGGGGGAACTAAATCAGGTCCAGCGCTGATGAGATGTTTGGGTGTCCAGACGTGTGGGTGTCTCTGCTGGACACGCAGTTCCCACCGTAACATTTCCCCGTGAGAGAATTGACTCTCACCTTTCACCTCGACTTTTCCTCCTGCAGCTTCCATTTCTTCATGTTTAACCCTTCTGTCTTCTGTCTCACTGTGTCCTTCTCGTCCCACGGGGGACTTGTTATCTCCGTCACCCCGAAGCAGGAAAAGAGTCTGCGCTCGGTCATGAACCTTGGAGATGTCCTCAGTCTGAATTCTTCTCAGTTCTTGTAAGGTCCTCAACTCGTGGCCACGCTCACTTTGAAAGGTCACAACCTTGAAGGCTTCACGCCGGGTTTGTCCGTCTCCACAGACCAAACATGGAACAGAGGACATTCTCTGGACGCCAGAGGTCAGTGGCGTCCTGCTGGGCTGCTGCGGGTGCAGGGAAGACGTCCTCTGGAGCTCCCACTGATCCGTGACCTGCAAATTATTTCTGTCCATCCTGGAAGCATTCTCACTCTTCTGCATGGGGGACAAATGTCTTTCTCTGGACTCAGAAGATACAATACCTCCAGGACGTGCTTCACTACAGAGGGACATACTGTGTCCCGGTGTATTTCAGTCCCTGCGACACATGAGCAGAAAACAATACAGGGAATTTTGTAATAATGTGGTTTTAAATAAAGTATAAAAAAATTCCACTTCAAATAAGTCCCGGTCATGAAGTAATGACGGACAAACAGCCTGGGTTAGTCAGTGATAAGTCACATTTAATGAAGTAGCCCAGGAAGTGTGAGGAAATACAGTGACACTCACACGTTGACTAATCATTAACACAGTAACTTCATCATTCAAGTAATTTAATAACAATATTCTGTTAAAGTTTAAAATACAGCAATGAAGTTGTAAAACCAAATAAGATTTATTGTATTTACTGCGTTGTATAAGGCTGTAAAAAAAACAATACGACAATTCCTGGAAAAAGAAAATCCTTCCGAAAATAGAATAGCATTTTTGAGTTACTAAACGCTATGACATGCCGAAACTTGCATCAAATTTCACAAAACTTGGTGGAAACATGTCCCAGCACAAGACAAACAAAAAAGTCTATTAGGACCATGGAGTCAACTCAACAGGAAGTTGACCATTTTGAATTTAGCGTCCATCTTGTTGAATTTTCATGTTTGGTAAATGAACAAACTCGTCTGAGCACGTTAATCGTACCGTGATAAAAAAAATTGTAAATTTGTAGTTGACACATCGAAGATAGAAAGTTACAAAAAGGTTTCGCTGATTCAAAGGTTTGTGGCCACGGCAACCATTGGGATTTCGGCGAATTTCGACCACGAAACAGGAAGTGGCCCCGTAACTTTGCCGTACATTGACCGATCGGCTCAAAACTTCATACGTGACACAAGAGACCAACCTCGAACACTTCTACGGACATTAAGTTGACCCAACAGGAAGCCAGCCATTTTTAATTTATCTGCGATTTCGCTCCAAAACAGGAAGTGCCCTGTAACTTTGCTGTACATTGACCGATCTGCGCAAAACTTCACACGTGAGATGAGAGACTCAGCCCCAGAAAACATCAGCACATGAAAACTGAGGAAAAGGTCATAGCGCCACCTGCTGGCAGAGAAGTGGCTGTGAGGGCCCGCACAATGCAGCTGTAATTATGCATCATATTTCAGCTATAATTATTGCAAAAGACACAAAAACAGAGGTTAAATTTGGATTAAAAATATTGATAATCTTTCCCACGATGACCGTTGAGGTGATTGATTGACGGTGTCAGTTTACAGCAGCAGAGGAAACATTATAGTGTCCTCTGGGATTATGGGATAATCCCCAAACTCTGCCCTGGTTATTTTTGGGACGTGGAGACTGAGACGTTTGGGAGCCCCTGCTTTAGTACGAGTGGGTAACATATGGATTTCACTGTGTAACGCAGAAAGAATCTGCAGGTGCAGGAGAAAAAGATTCACATGTGAGTGAACGTGTGTTAAACCTCTCACGCTGCTGTGAGATACTGAACGCACAGATGAAAGGGTGAAAAACGCTGCAGGGCGCCGTGATTTACAGTCGTCAGCACAAGTTCGCGGAGTCACAGGTTGGTTTGACAATCCCGAGCACAGGCGTGCGATTGTTGACGTGATTGACAGGCGGCGAAACGCTCGTCGGCTCTGAACTCTGGCGTAAACTAACCATAATTACAGCTTTTGTTATAATTATCATCATTAGTCTGAATAATCACCACCATCAGAGAGGTTTAATGGTTTTCACTGTCGTTGATTTGACCTTGTGACCAACTTTCTGCTGAAGTGCACAAAAGTAACTGAAAAATACATTTAAAAAAAGACTGATATCGGAAGAGTTTGCGATATCGGCATTGGTATTGGACATAAAAGTGGTATTAAGCCATCCAAATCAATTTGTCTACATCTCTATGTAATATATGTTAAAATAAGCTTATTTAACAAACGTTTTTTGACAATGTTGGTGTTTTTACCCCATCTGTTGACATAACTTTATATGTTAAAATAAGCTTATTTAACAAACGTTTTTTGACAATGTTGGTGTTTTTACCCCATCTGTTGACATAACTTTATATCGTGATATGGAACTAATGTTCTCTATTATTGTTTTATCCGTTTGTTAAAGACATGTAAAAGTACAAAACTAGAAAGCAACACAACATGGACCAAAGACATACACACATGTCAATACAGAACATTCACTTCAGTTAAAAATAATGTAAGTTAAACATCAAAATAGTTCGGTAAATCTGTATTGCTGTTTGAATTCAAAACAACTTTACTGAGCCCAAAGGCAGTTTCGTTTCAGGGTGCTGAAAAATGTATTTCTTTAAGTCAAAATATGTAAAGAAATTACCATTTTAAATTAAATATAACATCATATTCCACAGACTGAATAACATCTGCACAAACATCACACAGTAAGCATTTTAAATAATATAAAAATGAGAATAATGATGTAAAAATGACCATTTGAAACTTCAGTCAAAATCATTTAAAATATTGGTAAATAAAACCATGTAAAAGACAAAAAAATAAAAAAAAAACAGGCTGGGGAAACACGGTGATATAGTGGCTAGCATTGTTGCCTCACACCAGGAAGGTCACAGTCTGAGTCACGTGGAAAATAAAAGAACAGCGAGTGAAGTAAAGTGAGTCTGATTAAGTCCACGTGTTTTAGTAAATTAGTTTATCTTAAAGGGACTTTTACACGTTAATAAAAAATAAATAAATAATAAACTCGGACTTCTCTGACGTTGCAGCTCCTCGGATTTGTTTAATATGTTATGTATGTGATGTTTGTTGGGCTTCAGTTACAAGAGGTAACACGAGTTACAGATTAACCCGGTAAACAGTTAAATCACTGTGTGAGGAGTGTGTGTCTGTGTGTGTGTGTGTTTGTGAGTCACCGCCATCTGATAAGGTCAAGTCAGAGAGAGACGACAGATTAAAATCAAGAAATGAAGACACGCAGCACATGCAGAGAATCTGGATTTACATAGATTAGCTGAAGCATAAATCTTCACTGCTCATAAAACCTTATATGAGAGAAAGTTGGGATTGAGAATCTCCTTTAAATGTTAATCTTGAATCTTTTGAATTCTTTTTCCCCTCTCTGTTTTTACACATATTAACAAATTTAAAGCAACTTTTACCAGTGAAATCAAATGAATGTTAAAAATATGAAGCATACTTGGATGGAGGTCCTGTCCTCTACTTGAAATGTCTTCCTGGAAAAAGAGTTGAAGGAGTTTTGTGTGTCTGAACTTGTCTGCAAAGGAGTCCGAGGCATGCAGGGGGTTGAGTGTGAGGCCTCAGCGTTCACCCGCTTCTCCTCCAGTTTCCCTCAGGACTCACATTCCACACACACACACAGACGCAGAGTAAAAAAAACAACAACATACATGACTTGTCCTTACATAGAAGCAAACACTGACGGTGACACCGCGTCGTGCTCACCCGGGCAAATTCCCGGGCATCCACATCTGCGTCCTCTGGAGACGAGGGTTTAAATCTGCACGTCCCTCGGCGGCGTCTCTTTAGCATCTGTGTCTCTCGGAGAGACGGAGAGACACGTCGCGCGGTTTTAAAACGGCTCGGAAACAAACGGTCGCACAGAAGCTTCTGGGATTCGGTGACAGGAAACGCTGTAAACTGAGGACATCTGCATTTTTATCTGTAAGCTTGCTCTCCTTTTAGCAACTTTCTGTACGCAGTTTTTGAAGGATCAATCAGATTTTTTTGTGGCGGGTAGGTGATTGCCCGAGTATGTTCCCATTCAAATTTGGTCAGAATCGACCCAGCGGCGACGTTGCAAAACGTCATCAAAGTTTAAACAAATCCCGTTCTCTTTAAATGGGCAAAACTGTAAAACATTGTATTAATATCTCTGTCATATCTCATCGGATTTGGACGGAATTTGGTGTGTGTATGCAGGGTCGGACACTCTACCATGGAATAAAATTTCATCCGGATTTAATCCAGATTACAGATTTGGATTTTTGGTTCACAAACATATATGAGCATATATGAGTTAGGGCGTCACATGTTTCACACATTTGTTTAATTTGATCATATTGAACAAACCAGTGAGTGAGTGAGTAAGTGAGTGAGTGAGCCACTGTGATTACATTTGCATTTTGAATGTTAGAGGCTGGAGTCTCAGCTCATTGGTCCCAGCAGCAGCTGTTGACTCACCTCCTTCAGGCAGTGAGGAGGAGCTCCAGCACGACTACAAAGCAGAGCAGCTTGTTGCCCGTTCCTTTTTTTTCCACTGTCCACTCTGACAGAATAACTTCCAGACTTGGAGCTGACTGACTGACTCTCCCACAACAACAGGACGGTAAATAAAACCAGAGCGATTTGACAAGAGAGAAAATTCAACAAGGAGAAGTGAGGGAAGAAGACAAAAACCCCTGCAGAGGATTAAAAGTGAGGAAGGAGAAACTTGTTTGGCAGGTTCTTCTGTGAGGTAATTTCCTCCTCAGTCTCGACTTGGGACACTTTGCATGCAGGACAGGACAGACAGACAGAGACAGACATGGCAAACGGCACGTTGCAGAAGATCGAGGACTGCGAGGCCACGCACACGCGGCTCTACATCTTTTACGCGTCCGTCATGATCGTGATCTTCATCCTGGCGCTGCCGCTCAACGCCTCCGTGCTGCACCTCTTCATATTCAAGCTGAAGTTCTGGAAGTCCAACAGCAACAACATCTTCCTCTTCAACCTGGTGCTGGCCGACATCCTGCTGCTCTTCTGTCTGCCCATCAAGGCCCACAACTTCATCCAGGGCGAGCGGCGCAGTGGCAACGACGTGGTCTGCAAGGCCATGCTCTTCATGCTGTTCCTGAACCGCGGCGCCAGCATCGCCTTCCTCACCGTCACGTCCATCCACCGCTACTTCAACGTGGTGCATCCGGGCAGGAAGAACGTGCTGCGCGTGCTGAAGAAGTCGCCGCACATCTCCGTCCTCATCTGGCTGCTGCTGCTGCCGCTCACCATCCCCACCATGCTCAAGACCTTCGAGTGCTGCAACAGCCACAGGAACGAGGAGGACACCTTGATCAAGGTAAACGTCTGGCGGTGGAAAAGGTTCTTCTCTTCAGTCTTTTTGCTTTCGTTGGAAAATATGATTCATCCTTTTAAAAAGAACAGAGGACTTTTGTGTGGGTGTGTTCATGTGTTCACTTGTGTTTCCTGTCAGTTATAAATATGTAGCAACTCAGTGCTGACTCTGCAACTTTCACACCAATGATGACATGAGACGTTGAAGAAGAACACAAAAATTCTGTGGCACATTTTCGTCAAACTGAAGTGAAGAGATGGTTGGAAAATGGCTAAATTCATTGGTTCACAAACACTGGGTCAGGACCCACTGATGGGACGTGGGAGATATTTTTTCAGGCCCCCAAAGAAACTACTTTTTTTTTTCCTATTTATCTCAGAAGTTGATCTCAAATTAATCACCACCACCACCATGTGTGAGAGGTCCGTTTGTTTTGATGTGTTCAGTAATTCAGATTTTCATCTCCTTCATTAGTTTTTCATACAATTTCTTTGGTGCATTTTTTAAAATATTTTTCATGAAACTGAAATATTGACTGTAAATGAAGAATGTTGGTTGATGTCGTGCACACGGAGCAGAGAAGAAGAATAATGACACTCATCTGTTTCAACAGCTATTTCTGCTGCGACGCTGATGAAAGCTGAGACAAACAGAGTCAACACACGCACACACGCACACACACACACACACACACACACAGAACATATTATTTTACCACAGCGTCTAAGTTGTGTCATTGTTTTATGATTCAATCGTAGATGAGGTTTAATCGAGTACGTTTGACTCTCGTGATAAAAAGTGGTATCCTTCCTGGTATCCTGGTATCCAGAAATTTACAGAAAGTTTACACCAAAATTTCACAAAAAAAAATCAGTGAGCCAAGTAAGTGTGTTGTCGTTACGCTTGTAAAGCACAAAAGTCACCTGGTCAGGACTGAAAGTTAGAAACGTTCCGTCTTTTAAGGTACAGTGTGTAAAATTTAGCAGCATTTAAGCGGGAACTTAAAAATCCAAATGTGTTGCAGAAGATCGGGAGACTGCATCAAAACTGAAAACATGTTTACTTTGTTCTTTGTGAAAACATGAGGGAAACCACCATGTGAGGGACGTCCTGTTTGTTTTCATAATGTGTTCATTAATTCAGGTTTTCATTTAGGAGAGCAACTCTCTCACTGTTTTTAAAACAACTCTGGCTTCTTCCACAGTTTCCTTGTGTTTTCCACGCATTTTTAAATGTGTTTTTGTTATGTTTTTCTTGTATTTTTCAACTTTCTCATGACATTTTCTTTATTTGATCTATTTTTGGTGTATATTTGTGTGTTTTCCCGGATTGACGAGTTTAGTTTTGTTGATGCTGCACGTGATCCAGCCCTAAAAAAACGTTGCTCTCTTGATTTGTCCAGGACGTGGTGGACAGTCTGCGCGAGGCCGTCTTCTTCACGCAGATCCTCATCCCCTTCGTCATCCTCATCTACTGCACAGTGCGCATCGTCAACCGCCTCAGGAAGAAGACGGTCGGCGACAAGACCAAGCTGAGGCGGGCGGTGTTCCTCGTCACCTCCGTCATGGTGGTCTTCTCCCTCTGCTTCCTGCCCTGCACCATCGCCAGGATGGTGCTGCTCATCGTGCGTGTGCAGGACTCCAGCGCGTACGTCCAGGACAAAGCCACGCTGGCCTTCGACGGCCTCATGGTCCTCTCATACGTGGACTGTCTCCTGGACCCGCTGGTCTACTGCTTCTGCAGCACCAAGTTCAAAGGCCTCTACATCTCCAACTACTTCCCGTTCCTGGCGAAGGGCGACACGATGACGGTGGACAGCTCGACGGTGAACACGGCGAACCCGGCGCGCAACAACAAAGTCATTTGAAGGTCGTCGTGGACGAGAATCCTACCTGAGACTCTCAGAGTTTCCCCCTACGCTCACATGGACTCATTTTTACAAAACGGGGGCCTCTGAAAGTAACGTGAAGACAAGCTGTGCAGTTCGAACGGCTCCTGGCACAAATTTGTGCGAGGAGCCTATTGTTATCCTTCAGACTATAATTGTTTTATTATATCGGTGGCTTTTCCTGTCATTTTTGAGGGCGTTAACGTGCATAAAAACTCTTGAAACTTGGCATGGAGGTCTGGTCTGGCTAAAAATGTGATATTGACATAGTTCCCGGGATCTATGGCGCCCGCCTAAGTTCCACCGAATTTCCCAAAACTTGGTGGGAAGATATTATAGACCGATACGAACAAAAAAGTCGACTGTAACCATAGCCTCAACTCAACAGGAAGTAAGCCATTTTGGTGATTTGCACCCAACGTAAATGAGCAAACTCGTTTGAGTGCATTACAATCCGTACTAGACGCATCAAAGGTGAAAAGTTGTCAAAAGGTTTTGCGGATACAAAACGGCACAGCCACGGCAACCCTCTGCGTTTTGGCGAATTTTGACCATTCGCCACGAAACAGGAAGTGCCCTATGACTGCTGCATACGTCAAGTCCCACCGAATTTCCCGAAACTTGGTGGGAAGATGTTATAGACCATGACGGACAAAAAAGTCGACTGTAACCATGGCCTCAACTCAACAGGAAGTTAGCCATTTTGAATATTTGGCGTCTATTTTGGAGATTTCTGCAACGCAACGTAACTGAGCGAGACACATCAAAGGTGAGGAGTTGTTGAAAGGTTTTGCTAATTAACTGCTGACGCGAGGGCCCTGTCTGCGTGCAGTCCTACTTTAAGTTTCTATTTTCTCACAATTCTTAAATAACGACATACAGAGGTCCAGAGGAGCTCCTCGTTGTTTAGAAAAGTATTAATGTTAAGTTTATTTTCTTTAAGGGTGTTTTCTTTTTTTTAAGAGCAGAAGTATGCACATTTTTTGTCTCTTTGGCTTGGACGGTGAAAAAGGAGGAGTTTTTGAACATGAAAGCTCAGGAATCTTATGTGTCTGTCTCATACACTCACACACTCACTAACACACTCACACTCTCACACACACACACACACACACACGGCCGTTATCTGAGCTGTCGGAGCGCCACACTTGTTTTTAACGTGCCAGCGAGAACATCAGCGTACCACCACGGCCGAGACTTTCAATCATTCTTTACTGAGTTTTCCATGAAGATGTGATGGAGGAGGAGGAAAGAAAAAAAAGAGAAACGTTTATGTTCACTGGCAGAAATTCTTTGCTTTGGAGAGAAAAAAACCCCCAAAAAAATAGATGTAATTTAATTTCCTCTGTTACATAACAGTTTAGATAAAAGGCCAAAACAGGAAGCTGGTCATTCATGTTGATGTAAAACTGATGCTTGTTTATACTGTGTGTGTATATATGTATGTATTTTTATGTCTGGGAGAGTTTCTTTGTTGTAAATGAATTTTTAATAAAAAATGTCAATACACTGTCCTTCATTGTGGTTTTGGAAGCTGGAGATGATTTGAAGCAGTTTAAAGCAACAATTCTACAACAACCTTTCAGAATAATACACGTTTTCTCTATGCTGCTTCTTCATGTCATTTTCTCATATTTCTCATTTTCATATATATATATACATACATATATATATATGTATACATATATATATATGTATACATATATATATATACATACACACACACACACACACAGTAGTGTACCGTGGGGTTTCAGTCAGGGCCTTCAGCAATAAAAAGAAAAAAAACCACAACCACATACAAAACACACTATTATGCACTATATTCACGAGACAGTTGAGCTTCAACAACCATAGCGCACACGCACACCACTGCACATCTATAGGCTACTGCATCATTACCACCACATCTTCCGTTATGTCACTCAGCAACCAAAAATTCTTATTGGTACCAGGACAACACAGTTATTTAAAATTCCAAGTCATTTTTACACCTTTTTTTTTCACAGTGATCTTACGTACTGCAGCTTTAAACCACAGTTTATACCACCACTGAATGCATCACTTAGAGCAGTCGTCATGGTAGCTGATGGCCAGACTAAACAAATACTTGACCCAGACTCATTCACAGAAACTCAGCAGTGCGTGTTTAGGACACGCCCACTCTGGTGATGTCATAGGCCGAGACATGAAGTCATTAAAGTCTTATCACTGTGTGTGTGTGTGTGTGTCACAGTGTTTCGCAATTAAACGCAACAGAGGGAAACCCCATCCTTACAGGGACAGTTCCAGTTTCCTGGACACATGAGTTCCTACACCTTATTTTTCAATTCAAGGACTTTTCCAGGACCAATTCCCCTTAAATTCAAGGACTGAATGCGCAGGCCTCGTCTACGTACATCAAGCAACGCAGGGAAACAGTAGGTGGCGCTGTAACAAACACGGGAGACGTTTACATGAAAATCAACTTCACTTTTTTCTTGCACAAAATTCAAGCACTTTCAATGACCCCCATGTCTAGTATTTAGGATTTTAGCAGTTTTCAAAAACTCCCAAGGGCCTTGAAAGTTTTTTTCAAGGATTTCAAGGAGCCGTGGGAATGCTGTCTGAAGCCTTTAACAACAAGAGGCTTTCGTGTCTGTGTAAACCGCTCACCCTCCCACACCAAACCCCATAGAGAAATTCAGGGATTTTCTGATCCACTGTCGCCTTCATTAGTAAAGTTCTAAAGTGTTTTTTTGTGACTCCTGTGACTTTGGCACTTGTAATGCTTTGTACAGATTCACCCGAGTGACACAAATTTCCTAAACGAGGCAGTGGTAATACAGCAGTTCCCCTGTCCGTGTGAGCTTAAAATGCTGATTTTCTAAATGGAGTTTGGTGTGGCTGGGTGTGGAGAAAATGAACTTTTGACTTCAAAATGCAAACATGCAAACACAGGATCATAAAATGTCAGCGTGTCATTAACCAGCGCCTCTGCAAATGTCAACTAACAACGCGTCAGTGTAGGGAAAAAAACACGGCAAATATTAGCCACGTAAACGCAAACACAACACTTGAGGTCACATAGTACAACCTTGTTTTTGTGTGTACTTTTGTCCGGTTGTGGTGTAAATATGTCTTGATGATGTCAAATATACTTAATTCTTGACTTGTTGTTGTTTTTTAGCTATATATACACTGTATATGTACTAAATGTACCAATTTCTTCTTTGTTTACCTGTTGTTACAGACAGTGAACGTGCACAGACACGGACGTGTGAATGCTTCACTTCACGTACGCTCACTCTTAAATTAATTAAAGTCTATTTGGGACGTGGGCGTTTTCGCGAGGTTGTGTTCACCTGCGAGTCGCGACACGTCGTCCTGACAAGAATGCAGCTGTGTGAGTGTTTCCAAATCCCAAAACACTACCTGTGTTATGTTTTTCTTTTTTTCCACCTCCCAAAAATAGAAATAAGCCCTGCTCAAATATGTTCAGTATTAGGGTAAGGGTTTCAGTATTCATTTGTGTCATGATGAGGGATTAATAAACTTTGTAGGCTTTATAATCTCATCAAACTCAAGGACGAACCCTTGAAATACCTTGAGTTAGTTTGATGTAAGACATTACACTGTGTGCTGCCTGTGACTATGACCTATTCTTTAATTATTGTTGTTTTTGTCCTGGTTTTTGCTTTAAAAGTGATATTAGAAGACATTAAACTGCAATAGCTCAATAAAATTAATGTGTAAATAAGACTTTTAAGCAAAAATGCTATTAAATGAGTGAAAATAATGCAGGATTCATGGTATGTTGAGCTACGAGGAGCAGCTAATGTATTTTATTTCTTTTATAACAAATACACGGGTGACGCAAGTGCTTTACAAAATAAAAGCCCTGCAGATGCACAGTGTTACAAACATATGGTATAAAAACAAGTCATACCAAATAAAAATAAAGCATTTTATTTCTGTCTGTTTTTGCTGTTTGGATTCATTCTGCATCATCATATTACCATTCAATATCAAAACTAACACTTTTACTTTGAGATTTTCTCATATATCAAAATTTTAGTGTGATAGAGTCATGTTGCCCCACCTCTTACTGGATACTTGTGGGGGGGGTTTCCCCTAGACACGCCCCCTTTCGACCAGACTGTTTTCCATTTCTTTTTTTAACATTTGGCCCTCATCCTCTTCTGTACTTGCGTAATCAAACAAATAAGCGAGTATTTATGCCAAATCCCTGACATTTGATTCTGCATTCCATAAAAACGAGCCTCGTCTTTTAAGAGTTGTAATCACTCCAGTGATTATATTTCTGCTGACTCGTCCTTCATCTGATCATGATGTTGATGAAACGTGATTATTTCATTAAATGATTATGAACTCTGATTAGCGCTCTTCGAGGACGATATCCGTCAAACGTTTCACTGACTGAAAATGTCACTTCACACGTCCACATGTGTTGTTTTACGCAGCATTAACACATGAATACTGGGGGGTGGTTTTGTGTGGTATTAGCTGTATTAATCAAACAAGTTTTATTTACTTTGTGTTACTTTAATTGCATAGGGATCTATGTTGTTTGAATTTAAAAACGTCCAATTTAACTTTGTTAAAGTAAATCAAAAAATGCAACAATGAAAATGCCTCCTTGACTGTTTTTGGTGAAGAAAATATGGATTAAATAAGAAAACAGTTCTGCACTAAAATTTCACCTCACAAAATATTTTAAATGTGCTTTTTTCATTTCATTGTATTAATGCACTTAAAAAATAAAAAGTTAACTGTATAACCCATTAGCTTATCCTTTTACAGCACCGGAGAACATTTTTGGGGGGTAATTTTAAAAAAAAATTCTTTAAAAAAAAGAATTTTTTTTATTATTTCGACCTCTTTTTTCAATTCAAGTCTCTACGTTTATAGATAAAAGATATTACAGATAATGATGTCACCATAGTATCCGTAAAATGACTCCAGGAAACCACAAATCACAACACGAGGGAGAGTTTAAAAATAGGTCTTTTTTTTGTATTAGATGTTTTAAACAACTTTGTAATCCAGTGTTTTGTTTTGTGATTTTAATGGGTTTTAATTCCTCTTAAAGGTGATGGAGTTGACTTTACTCGTGAATAATTCAATCATAACGTTTCAGTTTCCTCCTGCTCGTCCTCTAGACTCTTGGAGACACATCAGTGAAGACAATTCTGTCTTTTTCATAGCCTAACACTCAGCAGGTTACAGATAAAATCTGTTTTTGTTTTTTGTTCTTTTTGTGCTTGTGTACACAGAGAGGAAATGCAGGCTGTAGCTGGTTCTTTCTTACCTGTGCTGGGACGTGTGTGGACAGGAGGACGTCTGACGGAAATGTGTGCTGAAGCTGTGGAGACAGAGACGCATTAAGACGAGATTGTGGTGAAGATTCAAAGATAAAGTGAATAAGTCAGAGGCAGAATGACAAGATTTCTCACTGAAAATACAAACTAAAATTTAAAAATATACAATAAAAACTAAACATAATGCAGATTTATCTGTGTAGTAAAGTTTTAGGTTGTATTTCTTGAAGTGACGATGATTATTCCAAAGCGTTATGACTTCTGCTTTGATTTGACATCATAAACATAAATATAAACACACTTTATAGAAGTGCATCTCATATTCTAAAACGTCAAAAATAAACACTTGAGCAAAAAATGATGGAGTAACTTATTTCGTCTTTGAGTGTCCAAAAAAGCCCCCAAAAAATTTATTATTATTATTATTTCCAGTGCAGTCCTACACGACGCCACATGATCACAGGTGGAAAGAGTACTGAAATATTCTACTCAAGTAAAAGTAACAGTAGCTTCCAAAAAAAACATACTGAAGTAAAAGTAAAATTACAAATTTTAAAAAGTTACTTTAAAAAGTAATACAAAAAAACCTACTCAATTACAATAAAGTGAGTAAATGTAATTCATTACTTTCCACCTGTGCACGACACAGATGCAAACAGCTACAATGTCCACATTCATTTATGCTTTAAGGAAATAAGAATTCAACGTTTGTTCTTAGAAAAACCAAAAAAAAAGAAGAAGAATCATCAAAAGAGAATCAGGTCAATCTGAGTGAAGCGTGAACATACAAGAGAGAGAAGTGAGAGACAAATGTTTGACCCAGAAGATACGACAGAGTTTGTCACTGTCAGCACATCAGTCCACACACACACACACACACACACACACACTTTGGTAGAAGTTGAAGTCACTCTTTATATATATATATATATATAATATATATATATATATATATATATATATATACATATACATATATATATATATATACACATATACATATATATACATATATATATACATATACATACATATATATACATACATATATATACACACATATATATATATACATATATGTGTGTATATATATATATATATATATATATAATATTACTTAAGTAAAAGTCTTAAAAGTATTTTTCTGATATGGAATTTTTTTTTCTTAAAAATCGCGTAAACACAGACCCGAAAAAAATCTCGGAAACACAGACCCCGAAAAACATCTCATAAATACAGACCCCGAAAAAAAAAATCTCTTATAGACCCTGAAAAAAATCTCTAAAAACAGCCCCCAATTTTTTTTCCTGTCAACTCACACCCCGAAAAAAATCGAGAATTCTTTTCTAGAAAGAAAAAATAAATCTCGTAAAACCGACCCCAGAAAAAAACTCGTAAAAACAGACCCCGAAAATAAAGTATTTGTACTTTTGTTACTTGACAACACAGAGAACAGGAAACGACTCAGATCAAAAGATGAACAGATTTCTGAGAGCTTTCGTATCTGAAACATCGCCCGCAAACCAAATTCTGGGAAACTCTACATGTTGTGATCAAAATAAACTTAAGAGACGAGGATCTTCATGAGCATCTGAGCGTGGACAAAGTAAACAGCCGAGCGTCCTCAACGCGACTGCCATCATTTCTGCTGCTTCAACAAATGCAAACGTTTGAGTAATTTGCATTAACTGCAATTACGCGACACTGTATATATATATATATAATCTTATAATATTATTATAAGATTATACTGCTTTTGTTTTCTCTTGTTGTTTCTGAGTCCACGATGTTCTCTTCTCTTCTCTTTCATCACACACTTTTCCAGCTTTTACAACAGTTGCTCAAACACAGCGCGTTGTTTGCTCAAGGTGCCGGACGGTAACTATTGAGAAAAATATGTATCGTGTGTGTGTGTGTGGTGAGCTGGTACACAACACTCTGCTGTGTCGTCATGTACCACAAAAATATTAACTTCCAGTTTTCTGTATGTGGTTCAGTCACGGACCCTTGGACTGCATTTGTGAAGCTCGATTTCACAATCATAAACTTTTATTTCACTTTTAGAAGCGTTTATTCTGTCAAATGTCTGTATAAAATATTTTATTTTATACATATATATGTATATATATATATGTATATATATATATGTATATATGTATATATATGTACATATATATATACATACATACACATACACCTGTATATATATATATGTATATATATATACACACACACACACGTGTATAAATATATACACATATACGACTAACAAAGTTTTTTTGATTTTTTTCAGATTCTTAAATGTTTTCTTTGCTCCAAATAAATCATTAAAAGGTTGATTATTTTTGGTTTGTGGACAAAACAAGACGTTTGAGATCATCATTTTTTCCGGAAACACTGATCTACAATTTCTCAACATTTTCTGACAACAAAATAATTGACGCATTAATCGAGGATGAAACTAACAATAATAATAGTTTTTATTCTCCACAGATGTGAAGAAAACTTGCTGAAACACCAAGTTACGAGATTATTACAATACTGCAAAATACTCGAGTGAGCACTTGGCGCCATCTAGTGGACCGAAATGTGATTATTTTTTCTTTTCTTTTTGTTTACTGCTAATTCACAAAAAGTGTAATGTTTGTTCGTAAGATCAGTAAAAAAATGACTAAATGAAAAATATAGACACTTGGTGTCTAAAAAGCGATATTATATCACCACGTAAAATATCGCGATATTTCACTTGCCAAAAATAGTTGACGATTAATTTCGTAATTAAAAAAAAAAAAACGCTCCACATTATTCGATAGAAATCTGAGTTGTGGATGTCATATGATGAATGGTTTGTATGGTTGAAAAATGATGGACGTGTGAATTTACATTATTATTATGCTATAATAAAAAGTTAATATCAGTCTACTTATATTTCATAATTTTATAAACACGTCAACACTGACTCACAACTGTCTCCTCTGTCTCTACCTCTCCTCTCTCTTGTCCTGTCTCCTTTGTCTCCCATTTTTCCCTTTCACCACAACCCGTCTAGGCAGAAGGCCGCACATCTTTGAGTCTGGTTCTGTCCAGTGTCTGTTTTTCTCTCCACTGATGCCTGGTGTTTGCTCATTGTGTGAATTGTTGAGTTTATGTACAGAGCCTTGAGTAAATGTGGTCAGACCAGAACCTTTGAAGAACATTTCAGTGCGGCAAATTAAGGTTCATTTGAAAAAAAGAGGTAAACATTTCTTTTTTTTTTAAAAAGTAAACACAGACACAGATGTTTCTCACACTCAAACACAAGCTATTTTCCACCACAACACGATATTTCTGTATTAATGCGTCTTATCTAAACCGTACATCTACTTCTCCACTTCCCTTTTTTTGGTGCACGAGTGTCAGACACTCTCACAGCTCATTATATGATGTTCTTTTTTTGTTTGTTTGTTTGTTTGTTTCAGGACAAAAAGAAAAGAATAGAAAAGAAAAGAAAGAAGGTGCACGGTTGGACATGTTTCTTCAGCGTTGTGGTCGAGGACAACTGTTGCAACGAGAGAGTGAAGGACACAAACCTCACATGCAAACACGACACTCGCCGTGTTAAGACATGCGTGTCATTGCAGAAGTGGTGAATTATTATTACATCACGTCTGAGAAAGAGACTCAGACAAAGAAAAGCTGAATTTCAACCAGTGGTTGTAAATAAATAAATAAAACACTTGTATTGCCCTTATTACTCTATGAATGTGTGATATTTCTGTATCATATTTGCATCATAACCACAAAATTACAAATGAAATCCAGTTTGAAGGCTGTGGGTTTTAAACATTTTTGGTCTGTTCACCTCATACAAGATGGACAAGAACATGGTCCAACAAGCCTCCACATGACACTAACGCCAACATAAGTATAAGTGTACTGCAGTTCTGTTTACTCATGGTTGTCAGATCAACTTTTTTCATAATTGATTTGTTGTTTTCTTTGCTCCATATAAGAAAGAATTCATTAAAACGTACTTGTTTTGGTTTGAATATGAACCTTTTTCAACATTTTCTAACTCCACTATGAAGTCAAATCAGCTGTTTTCGTTGTTGATTTGTTGTTTTTTGTATGTTTTCAACAGATTTTCAGCTTTCTTAAATGTGAATATTTTGCTCCATATAACAAAGAAATCATGAAAACGTCATCATTTCAAGGTTTGGGAGACATTGATCAACATTTGTCGACATTTTCTGGTATTTTATGGACCAACTAAACAGATAATGGATCATCAGAGTGGTAGTGGACTTGGAGTTTTAGTGCAGGCTCTTTCCAGGTTTCATTTATGATAAAACACGTTTGTCCAACGTTCTGGAAAATACTGAAGATATTTGCAGTTTGAAAATAGATTTTGGAGTATTCCAGTTTCAAAAGAGGACAATGAAACTGAATTTACACGATTAAAACATGAATTAATATCACATTAACTTTGAAGCTGTGACTATGAAAGAACAAACCACTCTGAATCTCAATCTCAACCTCCCAGAACGACTAAAATCAAAAAGAGAGAAAGAGAAGGGCCGTGAAGTTGAAGTCAGACACAGAAACAGGGTGGAGAAGCAGAGCAGACACTGTTCGGGGATTTAAAGGCAAACACAAGATTCTTAAGTGAACAAACGGCCAGAATCAAGGAAATGTGATCACACTTGTGCTGTTTTTTCAGTTAAAGGACAAGAAGCAACTTTGTGGACCAAACGTTGGAGGGACTGAGTAACTTTAACATGTTTACTTATCACCTTTTATAAAACTCCTCATGGAACCGCCGTGGAACCACAAAAACGCAAACTATCTATTTCTGAAAAGGTCTTTCGTTAGCACAGAGAATGTATACGTATATAGTTTAGTAACTATGTTTGTTTTTCAGGGACGAGACACCTGGACTATAGGAGACAGAAGGGGACCATTTTGGTCTTCTCTGTCTAACACCAGGTGGCTTCTATATTAAGATAGAATACCTAAAATGGTGAAATGTGAGGTATAGGATGATGTCACAGAACCTTTAAAAGCATGGCCCTGCTCTTATGTGGGCAGAATTGTTGTCGGCAGGAACATTCTCCCGAGCTGCTGCCTGACTTGTAACCAAATAAAATCCCGTTTCGTTCGGTACGAGTCCTGTGTCAGCGAGGTTTCTTTCTGCACCATCAACTCATCACCTATTATTCGTAAGAAGGAAGGAGGCCTGACTAAAACACGACATCATCCTTGTGCGTACTTGTGAAAACGTCATCAGCCTCAGTCCCAGTTCTGTTCCAATTCTCAAGTAAGCGATCAGCGAGGACGGTTCTCAAACCCAGAAGTGTTCTCGCTCCGCCCATGTTTACCAAGTATGCATTGGAGGTGACTTAAGCGTACTTGGGATGGCCATGTATCCCAGAATATATTTTGGCGGAGCATAGCAGCAGATAATAGAAATATAAATCTGAAATAAATATTTTTCTGTGTCCCGGAACAAAGTTTTAACATCGAGGCGAGAAATGAGTCATTTAGAATTCAAACATGTGGTTTGTGTATGAAGATATGACGTATTTATAGTTTGGCAGCGACGTTTGTCGGAGGTGATAAGCTCCGCCTCTGTGGACGCTCTGCGCTC
The DNA here is from genome assembly GCF_019176455.1 of Solea senegalensis. Lineage (NCBI taxonomy): Eukaryota > Metazoa > Chordata > Actinopteri > Pleuronectiformes > Soleidae > Solea > Solea senegalensis. Next base: position 19,360,564 of record NC_058037.1, read on the forward strand.
ACTGTGCCGGCACAGAGCAGCGTTACCTCGGCTTGTCCTGATGAAGTGATCAGCTGGCTCAGACGTCACTGTCATTACATGCTCGGTGTGATCCATAGATTTGTTGTTGACGTGTTATTTTGTTTTTGATGGAAACGTTTTGACCTGAAATTTTGAATATATATATATATATATATATAATAAATGTATATATATATATATATATATATATATATATATATATATATATATATATATATATATATACACATATAAAGTCGCACGGTTATTGTATCTATATTTAAATACAATATGTAAATATTAGATATGTAGAGTAGTATATATTTGTACACGTCATATATATATATACATACATATATATATATATACATACATATATATATAAGTATATATACTACTCTACAATGCTGTAATATACAGTGCTCAGCGTAAATGAGTACACCCCCTTCGAAAAGTACCATTTTAAACAATATCTCAATGAAAACAAAACAATTTCCAAAATGTTGACAAGACTAAGTTTTTTTAACATCTGTTTAACTTATAACATGAAAGTAAGGTTAATAATATAACTTAGAGAACAAAATTTACTTCACAATTGGGGTGATGCAGAAATGAGTACACCCCACTGAAAGTCTCTGGAGCAAGGCTAAATCTACAAATGTCCAATTTAACAATAATCAACCACAGGTGAGTCTAATTATTCATCACACAGGTGTCCAGCAGACAGTTGACTATAAACCCCTTTCCATTTCATGTTGTTAGCAATGGCACCACATGGAAGAGAAATGTCTCCACATGGAAGAGAAGTGTAAAGAAAATAATTTCTGTACACCGCAAAGGTGAAGACTACAAGAAGATCAGCAAAGCTTTACTTATCAGTCAGAATACTGTAGCAAAAACAGGTGCAACAATTTAAAAAAGATGGAACTGCAACCGTCTCACAGAGACGTCCAGGTCATCCACGGAAGTTAACGCCTGGACAGGAGCGTCTCCTGATGAGAAGGGTCAAAGAAAATCGGCATGTTCACTGCAGTTATCCAAGGAAGTAGAAAGCCAAACTGGGGTGACTATTTCCCGTGACACAATATGGCATACACTGCAGAGGAATGACAAAGATGAACACTACTGGGACTCTGTACTTTGGAGTGATGAGACCAAGATAAATGTTTTGGGAACTGATGGCTTCAAAACTGTATGCGTCGCAAAGGTGAGGAATTCAAAGAAAAATGCATACAGTGAAACATGGTGGTAGCAGTGTCCTTATGTGGGGCTGCATGAGTGCTGCTGGTGTCTTGGAGCTGCGTTTCATTGATGGCATCATGAATACTCAAGTAAGCAAGTACATACTTGCTTACTTGACTATTGAGAAACGGCCAAAAAGAAGAAAACAAAAGTTAGCATGAAGAGAATAAAACACCAAACACAAGAAGAAGACGAAGAAGAAGACAAAGAGAAGCGCCAGCCAATGAAACCAAAAGAGAGAGGCGGGACTATGACATCACGGTTCTTGTAAAGTAACATATAGGTAGTCTACAGGAAATCACATGGGTGGTGTTTTGACATTTTCAAAATATACTGCACACAATGTGGACTACTTTAAAATGTCTGAGGGCGATTGTAGGATGGATATTATGAACTGGAACAGGTTCGAGTTTGAATGATCATCTACGACTGAACTCTAACGTTTCATTAATGTCATTACAAGTCTTGAATAAAGTACCCGAAAGTCACACTTGAGTAAAAGTATGTGACCAGAAAATGACTTTGGTAGAAGTACTTTTTTTTAAATAATATTATGTAAAAGTAAAGTAAGTAAAAGCACTTAAAGACACTTACTGTACTAAATTATCAAAAGTCATTTTCTGATATAAAATGGACTTGAGCAAAGACATGTAACCCCATGTTGTAGCATGTGAATGGGTGAAAACTGCAGTGTACAGCAGCTCATCAAGACTAGAACGCTTTATATAAAATACAGACCATAATGCCAACTCTTTCTCTTCTGATATTATTTGGTAGTAAAGATGGGAAGTAGATAAGTTTAGATAATCATGTCAAGGACTACTTCTGTAGAACTTGAGGAACCAATAAGGTTGCGATATCACTTTGCTTCCTTGAAATGTCAGTTTACTGCGTTTGAAAGAGTGACTACCTGAGAACTGTTGTGCCACTTCTTCCACACATTGTCATAAAAAGGATTCTGGTTCATACAATTTAATCCACATTTGATAGACAGCCTTTTCTCACAGGAAACTAAAACTGAGACTTTGTTACCCGTTTCTCTCCCACACCAAAGTCCATAGAGAAAATCAGCGTTTTTATCTCGCGGGTACACGGGAGCTGCTGGTCAGCTGCTGGTCAGCTGCTGCCTCGTGTGGTCTGTTTGTGTCACTGAGGTAAATCTGAACAACGGATTTCAAACGCCACAGTCACAATATAACACAGTTGAAGTTACTGATGGAGGCAGCAACCGGATCAACAACTCCTGTTTGTTGTGATGTAAAATCGCTGATTTTCGTTGTGGACTTTGGTGCAGGGAGAGTGAGCGGTTCAGAAAGCACCAAGAACCTCCACACAAAAAGCTGCCTTACGTCCAGATGAAGCGGTGAACACATACTTGAGATTGTCAACAGACTTGTGATGATGCAGATTCAGGAGATCAGGAGACTTTGTTGAGCGTCTGTGACTCATGGTACTTTCCAGCACATTGTGTATGCAGATATATAATGTCTTGTCTTCTAGCAGCCTCTACACAAGTGCCCCCCAACACACAATGCAAGAGTCTTTGTGTTACAGGGAAGGAAACTGAAGTTTTGACAGGACATATCTGCAGCAGACGTGTGCGGGCACGGTACGCGTCTGGAAGGAATTTCACACATCTGGATCGGCCAGTTTCTACTCACTGTGTGTAAAACTGAAAGAAGAGGCGACGAAACCTACCCTCAGATTATTCCCAATATCAGGCGTTACCTCGAAGCGGGTTCACACCAACCTTATCTACCTCATCATCATCGTCGTCGTCATCTGAGCAGAAAAGCTGAAACCAACATCCTTCTCTCTAAACCACACCTCCAGCCCACTATAAATCCTTCCTCTGTGAAGAATCAGAGGCAGAACACACGGTCGCATGCACCAAGACAAGGTGGTTCTTCTCCTTTTTCTCTTTTCTTTTTTTGTTTTTTTTTTCTTAGCTGCAGCAGCAGCAGATGAAGATGTGTTCACGCCGCATGTTTCCTCCTCAGAGTGTTTTGGCACGGACGGTCCAGTCTTGACAGGGATCCAGACAGGGATCCAGACTCTGGGACGAAAGAAGAATCCAAGATAAACGACCGCCTCCTCCAAAAGATGAAGGACTTTACAGCTCGGAAACACGTTTAACTTTCTTTTTTGTTTTCATTTGTGAAAAATGACCGCTAATATGTCCGTCAACCTCACCATTGACCACTGCAACGTCACCAGTCCGGTCACATATGAATTCCTGTCCTGGGTGATAATTGCAGAGTTCACGCTGGGTCTGCCTCTCAACCTGTCCGTCCTCTACATCTTCATCTTCAGGTACGACGTTGTTTTTGCTGTTGGCTATTTTTTGCACAACATTGGAAGTGGACACAGGTCCAGAACAGAGACAGCAGGAGAGGTCACAGAGTGTTAAACATCCTGTTTGGATCTTTATCTCTCTCACAGCGTTGTCGTCATCGGTTTATCATTGCTGCGTCTCTCCAGGATCCAGGAGAGAGGGGAAAAACAACACTCGAGTTAACATTTACGTTGTAAATTATTCATCCGACCGAGTGGGGCGACGTGTTAATTTTCTACCAGAGGACACGACTATTTGTTACATGTTTACTGTTATTTCCTCTGCAGTTAGGGTTTCTGTAATCTGGATCTGGATCCTCCTCCTCTAGTCTGAGACATCAATCTGATTTCTCAACCGTCGCCACACAAGTGTCTTTGTGTGGTTCGGGTGACACATCAAACTGACCACAGCCGACATTAATTTGCTACATTTCTTAAGGTCAATTACTCAATTAGAAGTTATTTCTATCACACGTACACAAACAGCTCAAGGTTGAAAAAAACCTCAATTATCAGTGATGAAGAAACACTTTAAACTAACAAAAACTCCAGATATCAGCAGGAAAAGAAAGGGAAAAATTGAATGTAAGAGGACGAATAACGCTTTTTTTCAGTCTTGAGGCAACTTTAGTGACACTTAAAGCAGCAATAATGCAAACAAAATAAGAGAAAACAACTATAAAACAATATAATAGATTAATAAATCTAATTCCTCATGGACTTAATAGTGAATATAGTCTAAAAAGGTGAGTAAGGGTTATAACTGTGCTGACAAAACAATAAAACAAAGTTTTCCTGATTCTAGAAACTCACAAAAGTATAGCTGTTGAACTGCTGACTCATCATTCCCAACTAATTAGTGGTACTGTAAATTTCAAGCGGTAAATACAGTAAATAAATAACACTAATAATGAGGACAGACCAGAGAAGTAAAATTATATGTATGTGGTGAGTTACTTTACGAGTAAATGATTCATTCAAACTGATAAATGAACAGAATAAATGCGAAAGTGGATCAAATATTATTAAAAATGAGAGAAAATTCTGTTATAAGTGGATGAAAATGGTGAGTGAAGTGGTCAAACCAAGTAAAAAAGTAAAAAAACAACAGTTTTTACTGTAACGTCAGCGTTTGCCCTTTGACCTGCGCGTCCTCTCTCTCTCTCTCTGTTACACCGGGTTAAAAAATAGCTGATTGTGCAGTTTAGTTAGAGCCACAAGCTATGTGACGTTTAACCTGCAGGTGTGTCGTTAAATGTCAAACTGCATTGTTCATTGTTTATTTTTTGGAGAAAATATTGTCCGAAATGGTGCGAATTTATGATTTTAATGGTGATAAAAAAATGTTGTTGATTTTAAACTCATTCGTGCGAGTTTAAAAAGCGTGCAAGAGTATCTTGTCATGTACATATATACCACACAGTCTACCTTATTTTACATTTATTACATTTTTTATGTCTATTTTTAAACACATTTTATTATCAAAATATCAGTAAACTAACTTAAATGTATTATTAACTCTTTTTAAACACTGTTTTAAACACTGTCTTCCACTGATAAATAAGACAAAAGTATTTATATTTAGGGCAAACTGGAGTTAAAGGGACAGTAGGTTGCCTCAGTCGCCCGCGTTTTCTAACAACATAAACGTGCACATTCCTCTGTGAACACTGCTGTTGTGTCATAATTTAGTAAATGAATGAGTGAGGAAACGTTTGGTGATGAAATGTGAAGATAAGATCACGGTCCTTTTAAGTTTCAGAATCAACAATCATCTCCTCTGTGAATCTCTGCCTCTTTAGATTCAAGTTCTGGAAAAACAAAAGCATCTTCCTCTTCAACATCGTGGTCGCCGACTTCCTGCTGGTGGCCTGCCTCCCCGCCAAGGCCTACCACTACCAGCACGGGGTGCGGCGCAGCTCGGACAAGCTCATGTGCAAGACGCTGCTCTTCATGCTGTTCCTGAACCGCGGCGCCAGCATCGCCTTCCTCATCACGCTGTCGCTCGACCGCTACTTCAACGTGGTGCACCTCGGGCGGAGGAACTTTGTCCGGGTGCTGAAGAAGTCTCCGCAGATCTCCATCCTCATCTGGCTGCTGCTGCTGCCGCTCACCGTGCCCACCCTGGTGCGCACGTTCGAGTGCTGCAACAGCCACGGCCGACGCGTCGAGACGGCGTACCACGACGTGACGGACACATTCAGAGAGGTAAGTGGGGGGGAAAGAACTTCCGACCATCTAATCTGAGCGAATGTTACTCGACCTGCCGTCAGTCGTATAGTATAAGAGTACCTAAAAGGCGTACTTGAGTAAAAGTTTTCTACCAGAAAATGACTTTGGTAGAAGTTGAAGTCACTAATATTTTTAATAATATTTATGATATTACGGCTGGATAACACGTTGACTACTTTAAAATGTCCGATGGCGATTGTAGGATGTACATTTTGAACTGGAACAGGTTAGAGTTTGAATTATCATCTACGACGGAACTCTAAAGTTACATTAATGTTATTAAAAGTCTTGTATAAGTACCTCAAAGGGATACTTGTCAAAGTCTGACAGACAACTTTAAAATGTCAAATGGCGATTGTAGGATGGATATTTTGAACTTGAAGTTTGAATTATCATCTATGACTGAAGAACAGTCTTGTATAAAGTACCTTGAAGGGGTTCTTGAGTTAGCAGAAAATGACTTTTGGTAGAAGTTGAAGTCACTTTTTTATGATATTGCTGAAGTAAAAGTCTGCTGGACTACTTTAAAATGTCCGATGGCGATGGTAGGATGGATATTATGAACTGTGACAGGTTTAGAGTTTGAATTATCGTTACAATAATGTTAATAACAGTCTTTTATAAAGTCCCTAAAAGGGATACTTGAGTAAAAGTACAAGTATCTTACCAGGAACATGACTTTGGTCGAAGTTGAGGTCACTTTTTTTATAATATTACTTAAGTAAAAGTCTTAAAGTAGATGTGACATTTAATGTACTTACGTTCTAGAAGTAAAAGTATTAAAAGAAGTGTGGAGTTAGGATTAAACTCATTCCCGGAGTTATCAAACAATAATGGATCCAATAATATGGAAAACAGACACATCTGGAGTAGGAAAAGAAGCTTTCAGAGGACAGGAGACAGTGTTCATGATATGTGTCTATATAAACTGACTGTTACAGAGTGAGGGAAATCAGATTAATCACTAAAGCTCAGTTCTGTAACCACTGAGTGTACGAGGAGCTAATGACGGACGAAGTGGAGCAACATTACTGAAAATCATTGGGTGCAGTGTAGAGTCAACAGTCCAATCAGTCAGGAAATCAATGAAGAAGCAAGATACAGTTGCGGTGCCCAATTTAAAACATGCTGCCTTTTAGGGCAGCCCATGGCCAAGTGGAAAGGGAACTTGGCTTGTGACCTGAGGGTTGCTGGTTCCAGTCCAGTAACCAGGTAAAAAAAAATGGCTGGGGTACCCCTGTGCATGGTACCCAACCCCCATTGCTCCTGGGGCGCTGCTCAGTGGTTGCTCGCTGCTCCTAATTCTAGGAAGGTTTCTAGTAGAGGATGGGTTAAATGCAGAGAAGGAATTTCACTTAAAGGACTAATTTAATTTTATCCTTGCTGACAGAAAACAGAGAGTGACAGCCAGGCGCTCGGCTTCACTCATTGGCGTGCTGTGTATGCCACAGCACGGGGTGTGCCACTCCACACCAATAAGGAATATTCCCAAATAAAATGACGGCTTTAGTTGTCTTACATTCCACCGCCACAAAATCTGCTTGCATTTCAAAAATAAAATGCAAAATAAAATAACCTCTTCAATCATGGCCACTTTGGTATTTGGCAACTCTACACTGTCCCCAATGATTTCCTTCTCCAACTGGGTACTTGGCAAGCTGGTACCTCTAGAGGAAGTATCGCATACACGCAACAAGAAACGCAAAACAAGCACATTGTTGTTGGTCTTAGAAAAGAAATACCTGCTCAGACGTTTCACCATTGTTGTTTCTCAAATAAGCACACAAGATAAAACTATTGTCTGGACCCGGATTGTTTGTCTGAAAATGTCGTTTTCAAACAAAAATGAAAGCTAGTAATGACCCAAACTTATTCCCCCTTTTTGTCTCTCCTTAAGATAGTCTTCTTCACCCAGATCATCATCCCCTTCATCATCCTCGTCTACTGCACGATTCGCATCGTCAACCGGCTGAGGAAGAAAACCGTCGGGGAGAAAACCAAACTGAGGCGAGCCGTGTGGGTGGTCCTGTCCGTCGTGGTCGTCTTCTCCATCTGCTTCCTGCCGTGCACGGTGGCCCGAGCCGTGCTGCTGGTCGTCAGGCTGAAGGACTGGCAGGACACGGAGGACGTGGTGGTGCAGATCTACGACAGCCTCATGGTCCTGTCGTACACCGACTGTCTGATGGACCCACTGGTGTACTGTTTCTGTAACTCGGGCTTTAAAGACGCTTACATAGCCGCCTTCTGTCCCACGTTCCTCCAGAAGAAACTGCAGAAGTACAACCTTGGCCCGCCAGCGGCTACAACAACCACGATCACGTCTGGAACAAAGAGCAGCTCTTTGCCAATGCTGGACAAGTAACAAGTTACACATTCTTCTTCTCAGTCTACGATTGAAACTTAAGCCAAGGAAGAATGAACGAGTCCGTCACACGAAACGGGTTCACACGCGCGCGCACACACACACAGTGTATTCAGGGACTGAAGCAGATCGCACTGCTGACAATTAAGATCATCCAATAATCCTTAAGTCAAGGGCTAACATGTTCACATCTGGTGTGGTTTTGTCTTGTTGTGGTCCAAACTTTTCACTCTGCAGGAGCCAAAGAAGTCCGTCAACGGGTCAGCATCCAAGGGATTGTCTAATTCCACACCTGGCTTGGTCCCCAACTATGATTTCTTGGATGTTTTCAACCATTCGACTCATCAAGGACATCTCCTGTTGTATATATAGCTATTTGAAATTCCTTACAGTTCTAACAGATATTTGGCTTTTTTTCTGCTACTAAACACCTTTGAAATTGACAGAGACTGACACCACATCCAAGTCCAGAGAACACACAATTTAAGTTCTTTAAATAATCCTTAGTCAGAAGCCAAAAAGTACGTCCAACTGTCCAAATCTTTCACTCTGCAGAAGCACAAATTTGTTGAATTTTTACAGGATCCACACTATTACATCTCCTGCTATACGTACTATATATAGCTAGTTGAAAGTCTTCACAGTTTTCAAAAATATTTGGCTTTATCTGCAATATTCCCCCCCAATGAAATTGATGGAGATTGACACCACCTCCTTCTCAGATTAAGTCCAGACTACCAAATGATTCAAGTTCTTTAAAGAAGCGTTTTTTGCCTTGTTACAAGTCAGTTAACGGGTCAGTGTCCATTCAATCATTCCATACCCAACTTGCTCCCAGAGTTCTTGACCGATTTCATCCATTCAAGATATCTTCTATAATATATACAGCAATTTGAAATTGGGACCACCCATACTCAAATTTAGACTACCAAAGACTGAGGTTCTTTTTTGGGTTTCTTTGTCGCTGCCTGTGAATTGAAGCTATTCTATATTTGTACTGGTGCTAAAGACACTTTCCAGAGAGGGCACTTATTTTATTTTTGTCTTTTCCAAACTTTGTGTGAAAGACTTTTGCCAGATAATATGCTGTAAATAAATTAGCTCGACAAAATGTTAGAAACTTTTTAACCGTTTATGATTCTATCACCTGCTAATTTCTGCCAGTGAGTTGAAAGAAGTCGGATTTAAAAAAAAAGAAGTCATCATCTTTAGAAGAAGAAGTCACTGCGTTGTACGGAGTTCGTGGCACCCCCAACCCAACCCCCAAGGATAGGTTGGGGGTGTTTCCCCCACTTTAGCATTTATTATTTATTATTATCATAAACATTTGTTTGTTTGTTTTCATGCACAAATAAAGAAACAAATGGCATTAAAGTGACGCAGTTTATAAAGGAATAAATTGTTTCAATGTTTTATAATTTTGTACTTGAATAAAATGAGCAAGACAAATAAAAAGATTCCCGATTTAAAACCACAATTAACTTCTTTCTACAACTTTCTTAAGCAAAAATCTGTGTTTAATGATTTTGACATTTATTGCAATGAATTTTTACCCATGACAACCCTGGTATCTTGCCGTTTTGTCTTCATTTCCTGTGTGTAACTAATATAGATGTAGTCCAATTAAACTGAAATTGCCATTTTTGTTTTAAAATAATCTGCAAATTATTTCAAATTTATTTAATTTTTTTTTTGTCTGAGGAACTTGATAAATGTTGCCAAGTCAGGAAAATGTACACACTTTTCCATCCAAAAGTGATGACCTGTGTCACGTTTTTAATATTTAGTTCATAAATTATTTTCATTGTAAATCCTGTACATTAGATTTGTTCAATAACTGGTTACTGGATTGAAGACATTTGTTTGTATAAGTTGTTGTCATTAAACAGTAAGATGGTAAGACGGAGTATAAGGGCAACATTTCACAGACTTCAAGAACAGTCGTAAATTTACGAGAATAAAGTCATAAATTTACGAGAATAGAGTCGTAATATTCTACCCTGTTGTTGTTGAACAGGAGAGTTGTTAAAATAATCTTGTAAATTAGGACTTTTCTCAATGTGGCCCTAATACATCGTAAAATGGAGCCAAAACAACATTAAAAAAAAAAAATCAGCATCAGTCGTAGAAAAGCACAAATTGGTCGACCTCTAAACTAAATGATGTTCTCATCCCGTTAAAAAAAAGAATATAAATGTTTAAAAGCTTTAAGTGTTTTTCAAACTTTCATCCACACATCATTGCACTGTGATGTTGAGACACTGACACTGAAGGTTCCTGTTTATGCCGACAGTAAACATGTGATGATATCGTGAACACAAATGTTTTGAACTGGGCTAAACTTTTCCCCACTGTTCTATAAACAAACTCAACAACAACCAAAACCATCACCCTCTGTTTTTTTCCTTCTATTTCTATTTCCCCATTATAAGCGAGAGTATGTTCATTTTTAACTATTGAAATATTGACGGAGAACAAAACACAAAGAAGTGTCCAAGACAAGTTTGAAAAAAGTGAATTCAACTGCTGAAAAAAACCCTTACTTTACTTCTCGTCTCCGCTTAGGCCTGCTCTTCTGGTGTATACACACACAGACGCTCCCTCGGTCTGGTCTGATAGTTTTGCCTGTTTTCAGATAAAGAACACAGCTTTTTTTTATCTTCAAAACAGAGGCGGGAAAAAAAAATAACATTGTCGATGTCAATAAAACTGAGGCACTGCAGCTTTAAACCTTGGTTTGTGGTTTGATGTTAAATAAGGAACTCGTACTGAAGCTCCAGAATTAAAGAATCTCATTAACATCATTTAAAAAATAAATAAAGTCACCATAACCTGTACAAACATGGCATTGCGATATGGTAGGGTCATATTTAGACAACGTCATAAATAAAATCATTAGAGTATAATATAAAGACAATAAGTGTGTGAAATTGTTTGGTTCCCAGAACGTTAATTCATCACAACCTTCATACCTTAAGACAGCATTCATTAAATATAACTAATATTATTTATAAAGTAGACTTTTTAAATTATTTCTCCCTCTTTCTCTATCTTTTTAAAAAGTGTCCTTTTTGCAATAGTTTCTAATTCAAGTTCATCACACACCATTCAAAAAACTTACATACATCTAACGTTAAATAAGCACAAGGTATAGAATATAAAGTTAACACATCATTTATATATACATCATATTGTGTGTATATATATGTATATATATATATATATACACACACATATATGTATGTACAGTATGTATAAACATTTAAACAATTTTACAAAAGTCTCGAATTCAAGTTCAAAACAAACCGAACCCTGACATTTTAACGAACCGTTTTTCTGCCGTTAAATTTTATACACATACATAGATATTTAAAGATGCATTTGAGTGATTTAAAAAGAAAAACCGTATTAAAGTTCGTTATTACCTCGTGTCTTTGTTTGAGTTCCACAGTTGAAGGAAGTTTTCGTCTCCGCTGTTGCTACAGTTACTTCTTCTTTTATATAACTATTTCCGCTTCTTTTCTTCTTCTTCTTCTTCCGGGTGAGTTTCTTCAAATAAACGCGTTTATTTATCTTATTTTTCAACGTAACATATATTTGACGCGTTATTTGTTTAAATTAAACGAAGACGAAGTGAAAACATTAGCAAAATTACCCCCCCGACACTTTTACTGAGCACAGGTGTTAGCAGCTTCCATAGCTTATGGCACATTTCCGGTTTAGCCCTTCAAAATAAAATACTGTTGTAGTTCTTATGTATTGAGTTGAGGTTTTTATTTACGAAATATTGACATTTTTGGATACATTTGGCCCAAAACAATGTGTTGTTAAACTGATCTCATTAGTTCAGAACTTTATTTTTATTTTCTTTAATGAAAATTCATCCAATTAACACAGAAAAACATCAGTATCTCACTACTAATTTGACTTAATCTATTAATTCTCATTCATTTATTCTGATAATATTCTCCAGTCTGACATGCAGCTCTCAGATATATTGAAACCTTTCACATTTAATCCTTTGTTTTTCATATAAAAACAACATTTATGATAATGACACAGGTTTGGAACATTAAGAGTATCTGTATTTCAGTTAAGGTTATAACATTTTGACCTTACCTTTTGAGCGTTTGGAGAAGTCGTTTGTAATTTGTAAAGATAACCACAAGGTGGCAGCATAATCAAGCAAACTAATCACAGACGGCTGCAGCGACAGCCCGGAGGGTTTTATAAAAGAGCTTTTTTCTGAGATTAATTAGTAACTTAAATTTGATACCAGTGATTAATAATAGTTATTGACGCGTTACCGTCAGAGAGGAAACACTTAACTTAACTCCTAAACTCTTTTCTGATAAGAGTTTTAAACATTTAACTTGAAGTGAAAATGTAAAAATATCAAATTGATGTCGTGTTTGATCAGATTTGGCTGTTAAATGGTGGTTGAGCCTTGGTCCTGGTCCAGGTCTTGGTCCTGGACCTGGTCCTGCAGTCAGAAGCATGTTGATTCAAGGTGGGGCTCTGTCATCTCCACAGTGACTGATCTCTTTTCCTCTCCACAGCTTCATGAAGGTGATGCCAGGATTTGGAGAATCTGGTGCCAAACACACAGACTCCTCCCCATTTTCATCGCGTGTGAATGTCAAAATAAAAGAAAACACAAACAAGTTTTTAACTTTTAATTTTTAACGTTTTTAAACGTCCAGTTTAATCTCCAGGTTACAAAGATAGTGGAAAGAAAACAAAAAAAAACAAGGAAAAGAAACAGCTTCATGTAGAGGTCGACTGATGCAGGTTTGTCCGCCGACAATTGATTTTGTACAGTTTCTTTTTTTTTTCCTCCTTTGATAAAAAAACCCAAAAACAAATGAATGAATTGCTAAACTTCAGTAACTTCCTTTTATGTTTTGAGTAAAAAATAAAGCTTAACTGACTTCAGTGCATTAAAGGTCCAGTACGCAGATATACTTATACGATTCAAATTCCTGAGGTTAAAAAGTCAGAATCCTGTGATTTAAGTCAGAATCCTGAGATTTAAACCAAAATCCTGAGACTTAAATTGAAACCCTGAAATTAAAAAATCAGAATCCTGAAATTTAAATCATAACTCTGAGATTAAAAAGTCAGAATCCTGAGATTAAAAAATCAGAAGTCTGAGATTTAAGTAAGAATTCTTGAATTCTTGTAAATCACATCTTCAGACTTTACCATTTTTTCTTTTTCTGTCGTTGAGTCAAATTTATGATCGAAGTTTTGGTTCATAAAAATTTGCCAACACCAACTTTGAATTTTGACGTATTTCACAAATTATTTTTGCTCAGGCGTGTTTATGTAGTATTCATATCATCTGTAGGTTGTGACACTGTATATTCTTATAACCTCTCTCTCTCTATGTATATATGTATGAATATATATATATATATTTAACCTAAAAGCATCATCAATGCTGTGTTAACAGGATTAACAGGCAGTGAAATCAGTCGTACATGAAATCAGTCGTACATTTGTTAAATCAGCTGATTCTTTGATTTAGAATGTGAATTACGATAAATGTTTGGCAGTTTGACAGAGAAGAACCTGAACACACAAACTAGCCTCAGTTGATTACGTTTTTTTCTGACCACGCCAGTTGACGGGTCAGAGGTCGCGGGTTCCTCTCGGACCTCATCGACTCATTTTTTACGACTTCTTCTTGATTCCTATTGGACAGGAGACTCCGGTCCCTTTCAGGCTACAGTATCCGTGGGGGTTCTTGCTCAGGTACTGCTGGTGATCGTCCTCGGCGTAATAGAACGGCTGAGCTTCTGCGATCTCCGTGGTGATTGGACCATATCCTTCGCCGGTGAGAACCTGGAAGAAGCAACCACCAGGAGACGCGTGAGTGAATAAATGAATGAATATCACAGACTGTTTATGGAGAGTTAAAGGCACAGTGTGTAATATTTTAGAAAACATACTAGCAGAAATTGCTTAATACTACTGATGAGTATGTTTGTATCAGTGCATAATTCCTTCAAAATAAAGCTCATTTAGTTTTCGTAGCCTGAGAATAAGCCTTTCATATGTACTTTAGGCGAGGGCCTTGCTTTACAGAAGCGGCCATCTTGAAATGCCAGGAACTATAACCTGTATGATATCACAAACTGAAGTTTATACCAATATTGATATTCGTCCGATGTGGTCATTTTAGACCACTTATGAACATATGAACACATTTATGCTGAGTCATCTCAAAGAAGACAAAATGCTTTTTCACGCGACATATTGGATTTTTTTTTATTGTATCGGATTTGACATTTTTATCCGTGCGATATCAAATATAAAAATCTACGTAGTAATCCCATTTAAAAAAGTGAGGCCCAGGAAGTATAGAAAATAGCTGATGGCCACTGTTTGCTGAAATAGCTCAATTTAAAGTTGCAAATCTCACAGCTTAAAAACAGCCATCCATCGGTTACCACTCGCGTGTGTCTGATGACAACGCTAACGTGTAGGCGCGAACAACTGAGGCTAACGGGAGTTTCATCGGACGAAAACACATACAAGTTATTTTTCTCGCTTCTTTGCGTAGATTTTTTGTCAAGGTCAAAGTTTTCATTTAAAAACATAGAAAAACAACCCCTTGCCCAAAGCGCTTTCACATGCTTAAATAAAGTTAAAGGAAGTGATAAAAATACATCAAAATAGTCACCAAATAAAAACGAGTAAAAAAATAGCACATAAAAACTAAATAATCGTTAGTTTCAGTCTTCCAGAACAGGAAACAGATAACCATTGTAAGTGTCAGTCATTCCGCAGAACTTAAAGGAGCAATATGTAAGAAATTCACTGTATTAAGTCATATAATTTAATACGTCACCAGAGGAGAAACATGTTAAAATAGAAATATTGTTCTGAGACGGTTTATTCCCACTTTAAATTTTAATTTACGGCTGTTTTTAATGTTTATGTTTTGGCTCCGGCCGACAGGAAATGTCGAGTCTCTCGAGAAGAAACATTAGCAGTACTTGTTTTAAACACTAGGAGCACACATCTTATCTCTGTATCACATGATTAAATAAAAAAAAAGAAATACCCAACATGAAAGTTGTGTGTGTGTGTGTGTGTGTGTGTTTATTTACCCACATGCCATCTGGCTGAGTCATTTTTATCACAGAGAGGAGAGGAAGTGTCTTCTTGTGTGTGAAGTGTGTGTGTTGTGTTGTACCACCTGACCAGGAGTATCACACTTTTTATCTTCTGCCGCCTCAGTCAGGTGGTAGCTAGCGGTAAAGCTAACAGGTGAGTCAGCAGATTTGCCCCCCGTTACTTCTCCATTTATGGGACCTGAGATGTTTCCACGCGCTGCTTATTCTGATGCTTTGTTGTCGCGTTTTTAGCTTCTGTCGTCCATTTTTAAAAGCAAACCGACATTAACGTCACAGTCTTAAATGTACGGTAGGGTGGGAGCTACAACTTTTTTTTCTGTATTGCTTGAAATCCTCTTCACACCCCGATTGTAACCCGCACTAATCGTACATGCTCAGTAGACAACGCCAGAGCTTATGCTAGCTAGCTAGAGAAAGTTGCAGCAATGTTAGAGCTTCAAACTGTTTACAGCAGCCAGCCACCAGGGGGCAATCAAGATGGTTTGCCTTTACATTTGGAAGCTGCTATATCGGCCGTCTTCTTGTTAAGTGTACGCTTTTTAGATAAATACGTCTGTCGACGAGTCAACAAATCACAGCCGATGTAAATATGATATTAATGGGTTTATTCTTCTTAAATGGTTTGCGATTTTCCCCGCACTGAACTCCTCCAGGGAACAATAAAAACTCTTCTGTTTATTTTTAGTCGGAGGAAAAAAACAAAAAACAAGCCCATCAGGCCTGAAGCTGTGATGGGTAATTTCACACGTTGGTGCGTCTAATAGTCGCCGAGAGTTAATAGTTAGAAAAACAATTTGAACTCCGACTGACGTCAGCGGGCGGAAGTTGTTAGAGAGCGAGCGTGTGTCAGCAAACGAGTCCGGAGGGTCCCCCGCGCTTTTAACGCACACTAAAAAAACCAGACGAGACCAAAGAGACACAGAAGGTCCATCTCTTTTTTTTTTTTTTTTAATGGACGGAGCGCTCGCTCACTCGCTCCCCGCTGTTTGATTCATCAGCGCCGGTGAAGATTTCCCACCATGACTGTACTGACACCACAATTTAATCTGAGTAAGTAGTGCAGGGGTACAACACAGCAGTTAGTCAGAGTGGGATTCTCTTTTCTGTTGAAGCTGCACTTTGTGACTCAGGCTGCTTTATTTCTTATATTTAAATGAATGTCTGTAGACACACAAAGAGTCGGGAGAGAAAAGAGAGGGTAAAATAAAATATCATTTTTGTTGATTTAAACTACGTTCAGACATTGTCCAAAGGGGATTTACTTTTAGTCGGAACACAAATACTCCAAAAAGTCACTTCTAAAATTCTGAAACCAGCCCTTTCAGACAATTTCCTTGACTTAATCTGGAATAATTTGTGTCTGAAGTTTGTTCTAATTTATTTTTACAAATAAAAAAGCTGCTTCACCATATTTTATATTAACCATAAGTATTTTAATCTCTGTGGGTGTTTTATACGACTGAAGTTCATTCTCAGAAAGACATTTTTAAAAAGTGAGGACATTTTCAGAAAGCGAGGACATTTGTAAAAAGCGAGGACATTGTCAGAAAGTGAGGACATTGTCAGAAAGCGAGGACATTTTCAGAAAGCGAGGACATTTTAAAAGTGAGGACATTGTCAGAAAGCGGACATTTTTAAAAGCGAGGACATTTTAAAAAGCCAGGACATTTTCAGAAGCGGACATTTGTAAAAGCGAGGACATTGTCAGAAAGTGAGGACATTGTCAGAAAGCGGTAGGACATTTTAAAAAGTGGACATTGTGACATTTTCAGAAAGCGAGGACATTTTTTTTAAAAGTGAGGACATTGTCAGAAAGCGAGGACATTTTTAAAAAGCCAGGACATTTTCAGAAAGCGAGGACATTTTCAGAAAGTGAGGATATTTTCAAAAAGCGAGGACATTTTCAGAAAGTGAGGACATTTTCAGAAATGTGACAGAATGTCCATCATTGTTTGAAAGCGCTAGTTATCACAGGACATTTTTACTCCAAATGAGGACAGAAGAGTTGTCCGTGTTAACGCAGTTATTTCTCTAGTTCCGTCTATGTCCTTATGTTGCATGTGGACACATCCTGTGTTTTACTATACATAATGTAGTTTACACACCGTCGTTTTCTCTTCGACAACATTCGCTACACAAAATATTTCCACAACGGTGATTTCGGACAAGTGGGAGGGGGTTCAAGTTTGTGTGGATGTATTGCCCAAATCAGCAGTTGCCATGGTTACTATAAGCTGGCAACAGCTTCGGGTTAGCAGGAGGAGCTAACGTGTAGTCATGCTACAATGGCCTACAACACTGGGGGCGTGGTTAAATCCTCAATTCTGCCTTTGCTTTCAAAGGTCAAGAGTCTCGTGAGGTTTGGTACTGGTGTGAATTTTGTTATGTTTCCTAAATCGTTCTCATTTTTGTTCTGATTTTGATTTTTTTAAACATACTTATGTAAACACAACTGATAAAGAAAGTCAATAATAATAAAAAAAAAAGAAGCTACACATTCCAACTTCAGCCGCCACTGACTGACACTGGAAAAGAGAAATTGGGACGCGACTCAACGAAAGCTTCGATCTGAAAAACAAAAAAACAAACGTCCTGTGATGCAACGAGAACATCAACCACAGAAGAAACAATCACGCTGCATCTGACTCACACACACACACACACACACACACACACACACACACACAGACGCAGAGGTTTTTCTTTGAGGTTTCGACAGAAGGCGGTGTCAAACGTGCGGCCCGCAGGATGAATTTGTGAACGTTAATGCTAGACACCTGTGACTAAATATTTTGTAGATCCACTGTGATCTGTAGATTGTAATGCATTTGTGTACATGGTAAACATCATATTGTTGAAATTGCATTTTTTGTCAAGACATTTCAGGTTGTTCATCATTTGCTTTGTGAAAAGATACTTTATTGAATGTTAAGCTAATGCTAATGCTAAGGGACAAATTTGGAGTTCTTGTTGTTGATGTTGTTCAATTCAATTCCCTTTTTTCTTTGTATAGCGCCAAATCACAACATCCATTATCTCAAGGCTCAGTACGTGGACAACTTTATCGAGAGCAGAGAAACAACAGCAGTTCCCACAACGAGCAAACACTCGAGGCATCAGTGGAGAGAGAGAAGAAACTCCCTAAATCACTGACAGAACAAGGCTCAAAGATGTGCGGCCACGTGCCAAGACAGGTTGTGGTGAAAGGAAAAATGGGGGACAGAGGAGAGGTGAGGTAGAGACAGAAGAGTAAACTAAATTGGTTTAGTTTACTCTTTCCACCCCTTCTAACCCTTAGAGTAAAATCAATTACTAAATTAATCGTCAACTATTTTGATAACCCATTCATTGGTTTGAGGTTTTATTTTTCAGCTTCTTAAATTTTCTGGTTTATTTGCTCCATGTAACAAAGAAAATCTTTCAAACTGAATTAGTCTCCTTTCTTTGAAAATAATCGTTGGTTGCAGGCCTAGATTAAAATTGGGTGAATCCAAGCATGGTTCTGGTTCTTGCTTTATTGAAAATGTGTTGTCAACATTGAATGTTTTTAATAAAAACAAGCGTGGAATCCCACGTATTGGGCTTGCGAGGTCGTCCGATTTGAGACTCACAAACTGTCCGACTTCTGTCCGACACCAGTGAGGCTCATTTTTCCTCGGACAATCAGAGCCTTTTGTCCGTATAAGGAACGTTTGACGACGGACGAAACGGAGCAATAGCACCGGAAATTGTAGGGGCAAAGACACAGAGTTTCCTGCTCACTCTACATTTTATATACTAACAAATGTTTGTTAGTAGCCGCATCTTACACCCATGAAGCCCCAAAATGGCTGCATTCTCCATCCTCACACCGGTGTAACGGCATCCCCGCAAACATCCCCGGCTTCTGCAGCTATAAATGCATAATTCACATCCATTAATTTGCATGTCAGAGAAGTAGATTGCTCATTTGGAATGCAAATACCTCCGACTGCTGCTCTCTGGTAAAGGAAGGGAGAAAAAACGTGAACAACACTGATAAGCACCCACGAGACACGGGGAGGAATGGAGGAAATAGAAATAGAAATGGAGGGGGGGAGAGAAGAAGGTGAAGCTGCCATGTTTTAAAAGTGCCGGGGAGGGTTTTCACACACAAAGAAGGAAGAGAGAGAGAGAAGAAATAAAAAAGAAAAGAAAAAAAAGCAGCTGTTTCTGGTTTTTAGGAGGAGAAAAAAAAGAGAGAGAGAGAGAGAGGGGTGCATCATCAGAGAATAGAGATGCCAGAACAATGAGTACACACTGCTTTAGCACCCATACATGCACCCACTGAGCGAGCACACACTATTACATAAAACACACACACACACACACACACACACACACACCATTACCACTTCCATCTGCCGCTTTAGATGCAGTGCACACCCTAATGATGGGTAGGAGGCAGGAGAAGAAAAGGGAGGCTCCTTTCATGCTGCAGACAAACCAGCAGCCGCCTGTAAGGTAATTATCTGCAGTGCTGTTGTACTCACACACACACACACACTCATATATATATATATACACACACATGCACACGCACACACACACACACCAAATTCCCCAATCACTCTCCGTTTGAACAATACAATCAAGTCAGGTGGTGAAGTCAATACTCTGACACCAAATTAACCACATCACTCTCTGGTTTGTAAATCCTCCCTTCCTTTCCTTCCCTTCTTCCTCTTCCTCCCACTCCGTCCTCTGCTCCGTCTACATTTTTTATACGTTCAGTACGTGCGTGAACCGTGGCAGAATAAGCCAAGGTATTTAATTCATGAGGATGAGGGTCAGTCTGATAGGTGTGTCTTAGAAAAGAAAAAAAAACAACGACATCGTCCTGTGCGGCGAGATCGAGGGCGCACGAAATTATCGCCCGTTATTGGCTTTAATATGTATATTTATCGGATAAAGGCGAACACGCCAACATCCCCCAATTTGACTAATGGCGAAAAACCGCTCCTTTAATTCTAGGCTAGCGCCCTCTATGTTAATGTATTCTGCAAAACATTCATACAAATATGAAAAATATTATGTTCATTTCACAGAAACAGAAGAGACTAAACAAACGCTGCAGTATTACAGACTAGATGTTCATTTTAGAAATGTGATATGCAATATTTCAATGGTCATTGTTAACAGTTACAGAAGCGCGTCTCTTTCAGCGACATATCTGTCGCATTTCTACCGATATCTCTCACATTTCTAATCCGAACAAGGTGAAATTCGGCACCGCCAGCACCGGTGACCTCGGAAAGTCACTCGCCACAATTTGAAGCCCGTGAAGCGAACTGTTGGACAGTTATGCTATTGAGAGTCAGACGTTTCTCACATTTAAAAAGACAGATATTAGCTTAGACCTTGTTAGCAATACAAGTTGATGTCTTACGCAACGTTTTTTTTAGACACAAAAAGCGTAGCAACGCATCCACAAATAAAAAATGTACAAGTACGACTGATTTCATGTGGAATAAATACGACAGAAGTGCAGGTTTGTTGAGGTCGCTCCGACTTTCTACTACAACTGGAACGCACCGAGAGGCCCTGGAATTGGATCAAACCAAGAGTTGAACTAGAATAGGGGGGTGAGATGTGACTGTGATTCACATTTTCAGTGCATTTGGAAAGAAACAGAAGAAACAGATCGAGCCAATGTGAGGAAAAGCTTTTTAACAAACAACAACGCGGACTCCACCTGAGATTATTTGGGAGCCTGAAGTCATTCGTGCTTTAATGACGGGACCGTATTGTGCTGGCAGGAAGGGAGAGGCCACTGACATGATAAGTGAGGATGACAAGCGGGACGTTGAATCGCTCTATAACCACCGAGAATGTGGCCAGAAAAAAGTCGCCAATGTCCTCTGTCCACCTCTCCCGCCCCGGTTATTTTAGAAGCTTCGACTCCTCGTTTCTGATTCCATCTTGATCCGGTAACGATCGTCCACATTCTACACGGACCACAACATTAAGCCGCACAGCTTTGGCCGTGTTTGAAGGACGGAAGGGAGACAGGTCGGGTTAAATGAACGGAGGTGGACGCAGGACAAAGATGCGTTTAAGACAGAATTGTGTCCCCATTGTCACTAAAATGGCACGAGAAATGGGACAAAGATACAAGAGGAAGTCAAACCAAATACGAAGTTAAGAACATGAAGAAATGAGCCAAAATATGATGTGGACAAACCCGGAAGAGTCATTCTGTGTGTGTGTGTGTGTTGGACTGTGTGTTAGTTTTGCAACTAAAGCGATTTTCGTGGAGGACAGATTTAAGGCCCAGATGGTTTGGCATGGAGTGTGTTTGTTATAGGCCAACTGCTCACACACACACACACACACACACACACACAGATGGGAGAGGGTGGGGAGGCAATCGGAGAAAAAAAAAAACGAACGACGATGGAGGAAACAAAACCTGAGAGATTTTGATGATAAAGAGAGAGATGTGACGGTTTGAAGAATCAAATCTACTGCTCACACTTTAAAGACAGATAGAAACTGTTCTGGAGCATCTGTCAATCAAACAACACACACACACACACACACACACACACACACACACACACACACACACACAGAGCTGTGTCCACAGGCCTCTGCGGTAAAAACAAACAACGTTTCTTCTATAAGCATCTGTAGTCATTTGCATGTGAACTCATTTATAACTAATAATCCTAAAATAGCTCCAGACGAACAGCAACGGAAACACTGTAATAATGGAGCCACGACATTTACTCACGTTTCCTCTGAGGAGGAAAATGAACACACACACACACACACTTTAAGTTTGAAAACTAGATGTTTGGGGGTTTTTTTTGCGGATACTAATTGTTGATGAAATTGTTTATAGGAATTTGGACTCGAGATGCAGGTTCAGCAGGAAAAGCTCAGGCTTCACGAGAGGACGAAAGTAACGACACTTAATGAAGCCTCCATGTCCTCGTTTGCCATCAAATTTACCAGAAATCAGAATTGATTCAAATGTAAAATAATACCTGCCAAAGTTTGGGCTCTGACACTGACCCACAATGGGTCCTTCTTACCTACCTACCTCCCTATCGATCCACCTACCGACCTCCCACACATTCATTTTCTGACAGAAAAAGTCAGGCCGTGACTAAAACCATCTTTGACCTTTTCCTGTCTGTGGAAAACAGCAGTAATGTTTTACGACTGCATATCCACGAAGACAAAAAAAAGCACTTGAACCCAGGGATCGGGGCAGGGGGCAGGGGGCAGGGGGGAGGATTTTTTTTGGGTTCCGAGAGACGAATCCCGCTGAGAGGAAACTGAGAGAGAGAGAGATTTCGCTGACAAGGGGCAGAAATGCAGAGAGAACAAAACACAGCAGACTCCACCAGAATAGAGCAGGGAAGAATAAGAGTCCAACACAGTAACCTCTTCCTCGTCAGTTTCCATGGCAACAAGCCCTGTTGGTGGGATGGTGGTGCAGAAGTCTCAGCAGGAGAGAGAGTGAGAGAGAGGGAGGGAGTGTGTGTGTGTGTGTGAACATCTTTTGTGTCCTTGTGTGTGTGTGTGTGTGTGTGTGTGTGTGTGTACAGTATATGGTGAATAATGTTTCTTGCGCACAAAGACGAATCCATTTCATCTGCTGCTGCCATTAAAAGTGCTTTTGATAAAGAGTGAGGGTTGAGCAGCAGAGGGGGATGCTGGGAAATGTAGTCAGAGGAAAAACGTGGACAATGAGGAGAGAGAGAGAGAGAGAGAGTGTGGACGACACGCGCACCTTCTGGAATTCATCTTTGGAGGCCAGCGCTTCGTCCAGCTGCTGCTTTGTGAACGTGTAGATGACCGAGCGGTAACTCGTCCCGATGTCGTTCCCCTGACGCATCCCTGAACAAACACACACACACAAACACACACCAGCGTTAATCACGTGGACGAAAACGAGAATGAGCAGCAACAACGTTAAGATCACTTGGCTGCCGTGAATGAGATTCTGAGAAAACCACTCATTTTAAGCTCATTAAAGCAGGAATTAAAAGCCATATGAAGGGACTTGTGTGTAGATTACAGTGTCATCCGCATAGAAGTGGGTTTTAGCGTTTTACTATAACTCCTAGACCGTTTTTGATATCTAGAAAATTCAAAAAAACTATTGGAAAGCAGAGAAATAGAGCTTTGCGCTGATATGCTTGTCAGTGCCTCCGTGAAACGACCAATGTCCAATCACAGACGGAGCTTCTCAGTGCTGTAATTCCTAAATGCTTGAATGACTGTCAGACGTGGAAAGTGAAAGTTATCTTGAAAAAAGATACAGCCATGAAATCAAAATAAATCCAGGTGGCCTGATGATCGTGATGGCGGCTAATAGGGTTAAAATAAGTAGAAAATAAGATGGGTCCCAAAACAGAACCTCGGGGAACACCTTTTGTCATGTAAAGAAACGCAGATTTCTTTCCATAAAAGCAAAGCCAAGCGAAACATGAATTGACGTATTTCCAAATTTCACAAATTTTATCAGATTTTTTAAAAATGTGAGCACTATTTTTTATGTAGATGGTGATAATTGAAAAATATATCCTTTTCATCAGATTGCCCATAGGTTGTGCTGAAAGAAGGATATAAGACACTCTATGTAGCACATTCTTATAGTCTCTGTATAAAACCCATGAGATCAACTAAAACTAAAATGTGACTAAAACTAAATGGTGTTCAGTCACAAGGCTGAGAAAAGTAACACAAACACACACAGGCTTGAATATTTCTGCTGACGTGAAGGTGCTTTCATGGAGAGAACTTCACATCATCTAAAAACAACCGCTGGCACTTTTTCCAAAAATATGACTCGTCTTTCTTGGCAGAGCTGAACTCTTTTTCTCTGCTTTCTTTTCTCTGATCATTTCGTCACGTATCTCTTCATCGCTCCTGCGTCAGCTTCTTCTTCTTCTGTCAGCGGACACAATGTTTTTACCTGTGTGTGCGCGTGTGCGTGATCAATAAAAACACTTTGGTCCAAAGTGAACTATTTAGTTCCAGACATATTTTTAGGACGCAGAGAACATCTTCTGTGAGAGTGAAACATCTTCATGTTCTCAGCTGTAGACTTCACTCATCAGAAGCTCCGAACTTCCTGTTCTTTTTAGTGAGTGCGACGCTTTGAGACAAAACTGTGAGCGGCGTCATCACCTGAAACGTTACATGATTTCATCAGTGATGTAATGTAACACAGTACAAATACTTACTGTTACTGTACTAAAGTACAAACTTCACGTATCTGTACTTTACTTTTTTTATTTATATTTCTAGCAGCTTGTACCTTCACTACACTACATCTGTGTACTTTTACTCTACATTTCCTTAAATATTCGTGTACTTTTACTCCACATTTCCTTAAATATTCGTACACATTTACTCTACATTTCCTTAAATATTCGTGTACATTTACTCTACATTTACTTAAATATTCGTATACTTTTACTCTACATTTCCTTATATATTTCTGTACATTTACTCCACTGCATTACCTTAAATAATGGTGTACTTTTACTCTACAGTTACTTAAATATTCGTATACTTTTACTCTACATTTCCTTAAATAATCGTGTACTTTTACTCTACATTTACTTAAATATTCGTATACTTTTACTCTACATTTCCTTATATATTTCTGTACATTTACTCCACTGCATTACCTTAAATAATGGTGTACTTTTACCCTACATTTACTTAAATATTCGTATACTTTTACTCTACATTTCCTTATATATTTCTGTACTTTTACTCCACTGCATTACCTTAAATAATTGTGTACTTTTACTCTACAGTAAATGTCATATATTTTAAGACTTTTACTTAAGTAATATTATAAGTAAGTGACTTTCAGGTACTTTTACTCAAGTCTCCCTTCTCAAGACTAGATTTGACTACTTGTGTTCATATTTAATCAAATTTCAGCGATTCTCCCAGTGAGAAGCGAGCGTTCCTGCATGAACAGACCATTTATCTCGTTCTCCTAACGGTTTCTCCTTACAGCAGTGGTAAGAAACACATAAGTGGAGGTTAAACAATGATGATTTATGACGGTGCGGCAGAGTCTTGGCGCTGCTGCTACTGTAATATTTGTCTTACTCCATTCTAAATCACCCTAAAAGAGCCACCTCCTTCTCCGTGGCCTTCACTTCAGGCTGGGAATATTCAAAACCGCACGTATCGGACTTTTATTGTGTTACAGTTGAACTTTTATCACGTTTTATTGTTTTAGGTTTTGCACCTTTGTACTTTGTGAAGCTTTCCACATAAATTTGACTCGACTTGACCAGTGAAGTCTGGGTTGCCATTCAAAGAAACAAACATCCTGTTCTCCATCAGGGGTTTGACAGTTTACCAAGTGTTGGTGAGGCTGTACCTTGAGTCGGGTCGTGGTTTTCCCAGAAGACCTTGAGCAGGTCGGCGTAGCTGATCTTCTCTGGGTGGAAGACGACTCTCACCACCTCAGCGTGGCCTGTTTTACCTGCACACAACACATGCACATGGACAACATCATCGAGAGCAGAGAAACCCAACAGCTCACACAATGAGCAAGCACTAGGCATCGGGGAGAGAGAGCAGAAGGAAATCTCTGACAGAACCAGACTCAAATGTGCGGCCATCTGCCAAGACAGGTTGCAGTGAAAGGAGAAAATGGGGGACAGGAGAAAACCATGGAGACAGTCAACAGTATTTAACTGGTGCAAACATTTTTGTGTGGGGAATGGAAATCTTTTCAAAAATCTGCCTTTTTTTTTTAGACTTTTCTTCATTGATAATTCCTCAAAAGTCCTGCGGCTGTGATCGTACAAAGTTACTGTGTTATACAGTTCCAGCACTACATGGCACGACTCTATGCGGTTTGGGTTGTTTTACTATACTCAAAGTGTTTGGAGTTGCCATGTCCACGTGCTAGTGCTGACATGTGACGCGCTGGGATTTGGACTATGAAGTTCTTCCGTAATGACTATATTTCTCTGCTTTACGGCATCCATCCCTCCATCTTCTACTGCTCTATCCTCTACATGAGGGTCAGCTGAAAGGTGTGAGTCACACCCTAGACAGATCGCCAGTCCGTAGTTTTTGAATTTTCTCGATATCACAAACGGTCTAAAGGAGTTGCGGGAATGAGGAGCGCGCTTGCCAAATCCTGTCCAGCGACAGCAGGAATGGTAACAGACACAGTCACTGAACTGAAATACCACTGAACGTGATTTGGGCTCACGATCGCAGCGCTGACGCTAAATGCACCAGACTCCTCTGTTAAATGTTGAGATTTTAGACATTTCCTTTGCTAAATGTTGGCGATTAAAAAACATATTCAGGATTTTCCAGCCCTTTAACTGATCTACAGTTCGGCACCGTTGTGACTCTTCCAGTGACGACACTCCCGGACCAATCAGTGAAACAACCACCACCAGGCTGTGCCGTGCCGGAACTGTGTCGTGGAAGAGCGTCATAAGTTTGACCTTGAGTTGCTCAAAAAAGTTGAAACTGTAATAAACTGATGGAAACTAAACGACTGCTGATGAAGAGCGATGGATATAAAAACCTTGGAAGAATCAAATAAGACGACCTTGGTTCAAGAGCAAGCGGATAGTGAATTTAATTTAGTAATTTTTGGAATTCAGTCAAAATTAAAACACCCGGCTGTATATATATGTATAGATATATATATATGTAAAAAATAAATAAAATAAAAGGTACAGTCCTTGAAAAGCCCTTGTCATTTCAGGGCTAATTTGAATGTGAAGAAAATGATGACTCCTGCAGACGGAGAGATAGCAGCTGGTGTTGGTAATGAGCATGACCCATCACGCTGAACCTCATCTTTCCCCCCTTTCTCCTTCCACCCTTCCCTCTCTCTCTCTGTCTTATTACTTTTTTAATATCAGGAGTTATGGATTCCTGGTGTAGATATTGGCGAACAGAGACTAAAGCAGCGGTCGATATTAAATGAATGCCGCGCCGCCACGCTGATCTCGCAGGAATAAATTCATCTTGGGCTGAATGAGAAATAAAGTGATGGTTTTTAGAAGCGGAATAGAAAATAAAGCAGCGACAGTGGCGGCAGCAGGGATCTGCTGATCTGTATTAAAGGTTTTCTCTCGCAGCCTCCTCCTCGACTTGATCACTGATTGCTGGTGTTTCCTGTAATCACTGATGGACGAGGACTAGTCTAAACATTGGCGGACCCATCTAAAATAAAAGAGAGGAAAAAAAGATCAAATCGTGACCAAAAAATACAAACCAACCGAGGATTTGGAGAATCGCAAAGTCAAGGCAGCGTTTAGCGTTAATTTAGAATGTTGAACGTGACGAACTGACCTGCTTTCAAAATAAAAGCACTCAGAAACCAG